>NC_135202.1:6969696-7272727 GCF_050948175.1 Xylocopa sonorina | reverse complement strand
ATTGCGTTACGTCTAAAATAAAACTGAACTTTAAACAATCGTAACAAACCTGAAATTTCCATTAGGATTCCTGAGTACATTTTCGAAATAGTGGCGCGAAAATATAATTCCTATTAGTGCGCAAATTTCAATCTACGAGTATAGATGGCTGAGTACTATCGAGACAACGCGAACGCTTTTGACGAACTAACAAAATACATTAAAGCTACGTATATTAGTAGAAAACTTATAATACAACAGGATTTAGTAGCGTAGCATCGCATTACTAACGTTCTATCGCTGTTTCGATTCCGTACCATTCTACTATCTCGAGAGGGGTTGTGAACTTCGCTTTAAATGGTTCCAACACGAAATCAATATTACAGTGGCTTTTAGAGAGGCGTGTTTGCGCACGAACGTTAAAATCGAATAAATAGTCGTCTGCAGGGAGACCGAAAGCAGACGTCACAATACACCACGACGTTGTGGTAGCGTAACAGTGGGGCGCGAGCAAGTGTCAATTTGATTATTGTCATCGTTTCTGTGAGTAATCGGTGGTCCTGTCGAGATCGTTTCGAATTTCCACCGATGATCGGCAAATCGCGCATACGTATATCCGTGGGTGCCGTGAGGCGGCGAGAAAGGCCACCTCTTTAAATTAAAAGAAGGAATGACGCTGGAGAATCCGTTCTTTGTCGTCAAAGAGTAAGTAGCAGCATCGAGTGTTACTCGATGGATACTACTCGACTATTAGGATTGTCAATAATAAAACGAGGCTGCGAAATTTTCCGGAAGTTGTCAACAGTTTGAATTTTCGTTGGTGTTTTTACGACCATTAAAATCACACATATACATTGACCCTTGAAGAATAGTCGCGAGTTAAATTACAAAGAGACCCTATTTACCCTTCGATGTTTTAAAACAGCTTCTATAGTTGTTATAATACTGTCATGTTTTGTAGTAATCCGTTTGCTTCGAATCTTATCTTAACACGCATATATTATACTTAATCTTAACATTCGGCACACTATTCCGTTCACTGGATACATCTCACGTTCGGCTCGTTATTTTTATCGAAAGACGGCACCGAACTCTTCTTCGCGATACATGAGATTAGATTCATCGCCTTTTCGTGTTTACGTATTTTAATATGTCGCAAATAAGTCTCTGAAACAAATCGACGAATATTGTTTACGCCTCTTATTTTTAGCCTACGTTTACTATACAAGAAGAGTCATTACGCGTGTAACATTAAAAAACCAAAGAAAAACTCGCATATTATATAATATAATATTAATTACTAGAGCGCTGTAAGAACAGTACAACTTTTATCTTCGTTGTTAAATATTAAATCTTCCGTGAACTTCGTGTTCTACGAACGATACGGTGTGCTTCGTACTGGTCGTTTGTGATACACGCGTGTATCGCAATTTTGTTGTTTGAGATACAAATAAACGTTGTGCTTTTTAGCGAGGTTTGTAAGGCCTTAAATAAGAACCGAGGTTTGTACGGGCGCTGGACGGAATTGCAGGATGTTGTTGTCACGAGTCCTACCGTGAGCGGGGGAATTCTAATCTCACGCGACGAATTAGAGTGGACAACTACTGAATTGCGGAAAGCCTTGCGCTCGATCGAATGGGATCTCGATGACTTGGAGGACACGATCCATATCCTTTATATTACGTACAAAACATATAACATTAACTGTTTACGATATTAACCCTTTACTTACAGAATCTCTTGAAGATGTTTTAAATTTGTCCCAACTTTTTTAAATGTTTAATTTAGTTGCAAGTAAACACCAACAATTTTCATTACAAGTTATCACCAAGATCATTACATAGAATATGGGCTTGAAAGAAACTTTTAAGTCTCGTCGGTAAATAAGGGGTTGAATAAAAATGAAAACAATTTTATTCGCGTATCTAATATTTGTACTTTAATATATTACACTTGTTAGAAATTTGTATATTAAGAAGAATGGTTCTTTTTTCTTTAAATTTTGATTGTACGAATCAGCGGTTCTCGAACGTTTTTCGCCGCGGCACAGATATCCTTAAAGCGATTTCAATACTTAGAAAAAGAAGAAAGAAAACAGCGCAAATTTAATGCTCAATTGTCTTTACTACGATGAATGAAATATTATTGCTGCGGCAGCTCAATTCGAGTACCTCTGGTGTAAATAATTATGTAGTACAATAATTTTTATTGTATAAATTCTATATTAGCCTTAACGTATTACATATGAATGTATATATATATGTATATATATATACGTATTGTAGAAAAAAATCCAACAAAGTTTAAAATAGATAACAAGGAGTTAACTGTTCAACGAAGTTTTATCGAACAAACGCGAGAGGAAGTTAAGGTACTCTAGGCTATATACTGTCTGATACTTGTGTTATATAGTTAAAGGTTTTATTTGATGTTCCTTAAATGTATTTTTACGAATACGCGTTAACTAATTTCACCATTAATTTGTTGTAGATCATGAAGGACAAAATGAACTTAAGTAGAGGCAGAGACCGCGATAACACAGCGAGACAGGTATATAATAATCAAATACATTCATAATAAATTGCACAGGCATTAAATGCAGTTATGGTGTAAAATTTTCTATTGGATTATTTAATGCCAGTAGTCGGCGTTTGGGAGAGCATAATACTCTTATTTTGCATGCATTCTCTCTCTTAGCACACTTTTTGCATTTAATATCTTTGCGTATATTATTCTTTTTCTTAACTAAAATTCTTTACTCTTTTGTTAACTCTTTTTTCCCCCTTTTAGTCGCCTCTTACGACAAGCAGGAGATACTGTGGGTGTATTCTGATCCCCACCGCACAGGGATGGCATTAAATGCATTCATAAACAGTTGCAAATGCATTAAATGCATTCATAAACAGTTAAAAATGCTTTAAATGCATTCGTAAACAATTGCAAATGCATTGAATGCATTCATAAACATCTTTACGACTCTTAGTTCTTATTATAGTTTGAAAAATATCAGAAAGAATACAAAAGATATCGTAATTAAAATTTATCAAACGCTTATTATATTTATATCGAAACTTTCGTGAATAAAATTTATTACGATGCTTCGCGTCTTGTAAACAAAATTTTGTAAGCGGACGCATTCTCTTCGTTTTTGAATTTCGCTTACAAATTATACTCGTATACCTTGCGACATCTATCTAGAACTGTCAAATTGTTGACAATGTTAGTCAGCTGTAAACGTACAAATAGTTTAACTAACGGAATTGAAAATAATTATCAAGTGTACCTAGTCATTTCGTAACGATACGTTCTTTATGAAATCACAAATAGAATAGTACGTTTAATCGGAATCACAAAAAAGAAGAGATGGTTTATACGGTAAATCCAATACTCCGTTATTACGTATAATACGAAATGATTTTCACCGTATAAATAACTGTTTGCTAATTTAAAAATTTATCTAACTGTTAATTACACAATTCTACGTTTCTTCTTTCAGTTGTGTAATTGTAACGAGTAAATAATTAGTACAGTTTAATATAGAAATTTATGTTATTCACGTTCTTTTATCTTTTACAGCCTCTTTTAGATAATAGCCCTGCACGAGTTCCTGTCAACCATGGTACAACAAAATACAGTAAATTGGAGAATGAAATCGACAGTCCGAATAGGCAATTCTTAGGTGATACGTTACAACAACAAAATGACATGATGAGGCAACAAGACGAACAACTAGACATGATAGGTGAAAGTATCGGAACGCTAAAAACAGTATCAAGACAAATCAATACTGAACTAGATGAACAAGCAGTGTAAGTTTAATAGTTAATATATTATTATACTACTACAAGTGATTATACGTTTATGAGAAATTTCAATGCGCAGAAAAGCATAAATTACAGAGAATATATGAAATATGAAAAAGAAAAAGAATAGATGTAACATATAAAAGATGTTTGTTATAAATAAAGCCATTTCTAAAACTAAAGCAATTTTAAATATATGTTCTTTCTCGTTTCAGTATGCTAGATGAATTTGGTAACGAATTAGAGATGACGGATTCCAAGTTGGATGCAACAATGAAAAAAATGGCCAAAGTTCTTCATATGAGTAATGGTAACTATAATAATTACATTCCTGCTCCTACTAGTGCAACATCTAGCGTTTCTAATCTTGCCTCTAAACCTTCTTCTCTGTCGTCCTTATCCAATACAATAACTAACTGTTTCTTGTGTTCTGGAGATTAAATACGCATTGTTACCATACTTTTACCATAATTATTCAGTAATGTTTACAAATCACATTCATTTGCTTAATTGTTTGCTTCGTTCAACTTTGTTTTTAAACATTCATTTAGTTTCACTACTAACACCTAATTTTTATCCAATCCAAAGCTAATAATTTCCAACATCTACTGAAAAATTATGGGGTCTTGTAACAAATCCGATAATTCATTTTCTCTTTACAATAACATTGCATATCATTATCACTTGTGAATAAGTCGTTTCCTATACACTTCTTAAATCAATTTGAACTGATATTCAGCACTGTTGCACTTCTTTTTAATTATCTGAGTTTTTTCTATTTCAAATATATTTGGTATTAGATTGATCCATAGTTAAACAGAAAATTTATTGGAGGGTAGAAGTCTCGCAAAACTAAAGCAACAGATTATAAAAATATAGTATGTTTCTAGACAATATGTAACAGGTGATTAATTTTTCAATTTCATTTCGTATTATTCTCTTATTCACAAATAAAGTTTTGTATGAACAAAACATATTAAGTACTAAATTGACAAATTATTTAACATCATTAATATACCTAAAACAAATTAGGTAATGAAAGTTTTAATAAAATGTTAATCACAACACAAAACATGTTGAAAACATGAAACAAAAGTAAAAAGGAGGATGTATATTTACTAGTAATCACTACCTAAACTTTAAAATGTTCTGCTACTTTTATTTTTGTTAGTATTGTAACACTTAAAAAATTAAACAAATTTTTATCTTAATATCTATCTTTCTATACTGTTTATGCATTCTTAGTACATTTTATAAATATATCATATTTGTTTTTCTCTTTATTACAACAAAGATACACAAAAGGTGAAGGAAACTAATTTCTGATGTAAGCAGTTGTTAAAAGATTGTCACATATATTTAAATATAGTAAATGCCAAAGATGTAGTACCAAAATGGACCAGTTGCAATTAGAAAAAGGATAACAATGATTAGCTTCAAAACTATTCTAATACAATTAATGTTATAACTATTTATGTAGTACGATAGGCACTAAAAGGTTGCATGAAGTTAGATAGCAACGTCAGAAAAAAATATATTGTTGAATTATTGTATATTAAAAAGGTATAGAGAGAAACGAATGATATTGTACATAAGTACATTAATGTATAGGAATTTTAAAAGATTATGCCAAATGTAACAAGGCAAGTGTCAGAACAGAAATAAGTAGCACAACTAACTCTTGTGCCTGGAAAAATTTTAATGTAATAGACTTATAGGGAGACACGTGGATGTATATATACATATATATATATAATGTTAGAGAAACATTTTCAGTATATTTTAAAACCTCTGATACTTCTACTTCCAATGTATACAACATGTGATACTAATATATTCATTGAAGCGTAGACACAAAAATAGTTTAGAATACAATACTGTCGAATATTCGTATGATATTGCGAAAGTACCAATCAGTTTATGTGTGCAATGAATGTAAATGAAATAAAGTTCGAAGGAAAAGCATCAAAGTAAGAAAAGGGAGGAAGGAAAGTAAATGTAAAAATAATTATTTGTACGTATGGTGGTTGCTGATTGTTTCTCAACGCGAATAATATTGTTCGTAAACAGTATGAGATTTAGTGACTGCAAGTAACTTGAAGCTTCACTTTAGAGGAAAGTGAAACGTAGTAAAATGAATTGAAAATTAGAAATTGAAACCTTTGTTCCATTGTTGAAAGAATGTTAGTAACATAACATTGTGAACTCATACATAGGACGATAAATTGTTTATTCTAGTATGTATTTAAAAATCAAAAAGAGAAAAAAGGATATATACTTTATTATTTCCCACAAATGACCAATTGTGAAGACATACCAATGAATAAAAGTTGCGACTTTATGTATACTGTACATGTTACTATGAAGTACACAAACTTCTGACTCATTAAAATTATTCAAATGATAGTTATAACAGTAAGATAATATATAAGAACTCGTTACATATTGATTTCTGTGTTTGAGAGAATGTAACTTGCGTCTCATGTAAGAAATACTTAGTTTCTTTGGTTCTTTGAAACAATTTTCAATATTTTACATTAATCTTTACTATACGTTCAGCTTCTCAAGTTATTATACAAAATCTCTCAACCATGGAATATAATCTTTCACTTGGGATATGTTTATGAATGTGCGTTCTATAGATATACCATTCTTTCTTAATTTTTGCTTATGTGTTTACGCAAAGATCATTTTTGTATATGTGTTCTTGTGCAATTTCCAAAGAGATTAATATATAAATATAAAAACTATTGTTTTGTAACTTCTATAATATAATGAATGTTACAATTTACTGCTTATTATTTATCGATAACTTAAACTCTGTGATTTTAAAAATCATTTACAATACTAAACTAGTTTACAATATTGGTTCTTTGCACTGGAATCTTTTATTGTATCGTATAAAATTTTATAGAAGATTTAATAAGAATTCAAAATATGCACAGTATTTTTTGAATTCTTTAATAATAGTAAACCTATATATCTCATATTACATAAGTGCACAGTATCGATAAAGATAAAATGTTTAGTGTTGCTATAAAATGCTTGTTTAAAGTGTGCATGTTGAAACTAATGTGAAATGTTTACCATTTGAAGAAGGGCCAAATATATAAGTATTAATTTTTCTTATACAATATCGATTATGTCACTCGTTTAATTTTACCGTTGTTTTATTAAACGACGATAAAATCTCTTGATTCTTGACTACCTTTTTTATAAGTGACGCATGTGATGTTACTTTCCGTTTGTTTTAGATCGGAGACAATGGGTAGCCATTGGAGTGTTGACTGCTATATTGGTGTTTCTAATCATTTTATTTATAATTAAGTGAATCATTTAATTTCCTAGCTTCCCTAAGAAATTTATTGGTTCTTCTTCATAGCATTTAGCTGAATGTGTTAAATTCTGTTTTAATCAATTTATCGACAGCTATATCCTATGATTGATTATAATAAATACTTGCAATTATTATATTTTCGACAGGGTTCTTATGAATTCCCACCCCTAAAACTGCTAAAAATAGCATTAAATTGAAACACTTTGGATATACTATCTTTAACCAGTTTGCATCGAAAGGAAAGTGTATGCCTTTCACACTAACATATTTTTCTACTATATTGCAATGCAAGTACAAAGTTTGAAAGTTTAATATTTCATTAATTCGCGAAGAATTAGAATGAAACATGTACTTACATGTTAGATATACACGTTGATACTAAGAGAAGTACTATAGACTAATATACGCTTGTGCGTAGAGATGAACTTCACGCCATGTAAATAATAAACAAACGTTCGTCTCGACCGCGCGAACGAGCATTCGTGTTACGCTGATAACAGAGAAAATCAAATGCAATACAAATACAATTAGGCTAAGGAATATAACGTTGACGATACACCAACCAAAAATTTATACCTCAACGATTACGATGAAATTGTAATTCATGAGAAATAAACCTTCCAATTGACGGCCCATATTCTTCGATTCGTCTCAAATACTATTTCGTAAGTTTTTATAGACATGGCATATAATATTAATCCATTGTGTCACATATTTTTCGACAACTATTTATCTCTTTATTTATATTAGATACTGTATCAGTATTTTTATTTTTATAAAAATGTTACATTATATACGTGCAAACGTTTTATAATGATATACGTATTGTAAAATATATGTAGGCTTCTGTTCTCCATTCAATTGTAACATAATGTTCTCTTCATAAATAAGATTTTCTATATTAGAAATTAAAACACTTGCCTTTCCTTCGGAGGAACTTTCGAAGCTTTTTCTTAGAACTTACAAGATATGGCAACTACAATAAAATGATTGTACGATCGGTTACGAAATTATTTAGGCATCAATACAATTTTAACTACAACCAAAAATAAAAGTACATAGTATTTTCATCCAGTATTCAGATAATGACACATAATCAACACCTCTCTTTTTATTTTTCGCATTTAAGATATTGTATTGTGATATCCCGTAATACTTATTTGTTGCTTGTTAGACATTCGTACAAAATATAAGTCAAAATTGTATTGACGTTCGAATATTCTCACAGTCGATTGTACGACGATGCTATATACATATTTGTACGTATGTACAAATAAGTTGTATTAAACAAAAGAAAATGTTAAACGAATCGAGTAATGCAAATGGCCTGGGTAATGATAACAGAGGGAAATATGTCTACTACATAAAATCTTTGGTATAATGATCATTACTGCGCTTGCTTGTATGTTAGTGCATGGTATTAATCTTAAAAAAAAAGAAATGCAAGATTATATTTCAAATGACATATTAAATAAAATGATTGGAGTGTAAAAATGCATATGTAAATGCAAATAATATCATCTTGCTCGTTTGATGATTCACTAGTGCAATATATTATATCCTATCCGATTCTATCATAATCCGATCAAAGTATTTCTTTTTACGATTCTCAAGGAAAGTCGATATGTATATTATTTATTTAGGTTCTGAAAGACTACCAATTTTGCAATTATTATTTTGTATGTGTGAACATGTTCTTATGTTATTCTTCTAATATTTAAAAAATTCTAGATCATCGACGTTTGTTCTCAACGCATGTAAGGCATCGCTGATGATATGAAAATTAGAACGATCACACTTTTAAGTATTAACTTTACCATTGAGCGTTACGGTTCAAGTCGTACACGAGTGTAGCAACGAGAAGGCAATGCTTTTCTTATATCATCGATGTTCTCAACTTCCATTCTTAATCTACTAACTTCATCCTCATAATTCTTTACCCACTGTGTTTGTAAATTTTTTGCGTCCGTTAACGCTCGAATTCTTTGATCTAGATTTGCAGCTGCGATCTCCTTTTCAGCTGCACCCAAGCGTTCTTCTAGTCGATTTAAGTCAGCGTCGTCTAAAATATAGTAATTTAAATTTAGAAAACCTTTGAACGTGTTGTTAAGTTTAGAGAAACAAAAAGCAGACGCAACACGTGCCTATTTCCGGTAGATTTTCAAGTTCCTTCATTATTTCAGCTATCTCAGATAAAGCTTTATCGACTTGCTGTGATGCTAATGTTACATTGGTCTTAGCTTGGCCGACCTTGTGATTCGCCTAACAAAAGATTAAGAAATTAAAGTGAAGGCATTGCGAGTTATCGAATGGATATCATATCGAGGATAATGTTATAATACTTCTGTTGTAAGATTTGTATCTTGACCACTTTGAATTTCATACTGCTTCATCCTAGCATCTGTACTGTCAACTCTTTGATGTAACTTTTCGGCTTCATTTCCTACACGAAGTGCTTCTATTTTAGTCTTATTTGCTTCGGTTCTAATAGCATTTGCCTTTTGGCTAGCTTCTTCAGCGTATGACTAATATAAACATATTTCGTATATATTAAACAATAAATTTTCTAAATTATGTGAACACTAATAAAACAAATACTTAACTTACCTGAGCTTCTTGTGCTTTCTCATGAGCATATTCAGCATTATTTTCAGAACCGTTTAAGATTTCTTCGGCTAGTATAGATTGTTCTTCTGCATTCCTGATTAATTCCTCGATAAGTTTTATACCTTTTAAAGCATCTTGCGCTTTAACGCGTTCACGTTCTACTTCAGCATTAAATTCTAAAAGTAATATCATAATTAACCATACATTTTCTTCTACTATTATACATCAATTTCATTACTCTTCTTCTTAAAAAGAAAGTAATGGTTAAGAAATTAAACATACCACTTAATTTCTTTAATGTTTCCTGAGCTTCCTTTAACGTTTGATCACCCCGTTTAACAGCATCATTTGCTATCTGATTTGCTCTGTCTAACTCGGCTAAAAGTTCAGCAGTAGCTTCCTGCTGATCTAGTTCTTGTTCTATTAAGTGTTCACTCTTCGTTACTTTTTCTGCCATTTCATATATAAAATTTTCATTCTGATCTAACAACAACTGTGCTTGCTCCTTCAATCGCAAACCCTATACGATATATTATTTTTTAAGTATTTCGTAAACATTTACACTATTACCGATAACAACAGTATTCTGTAATGGCTTAAATTTACCTCGTTATTCACTTCTTCAACTTGATTTCGTAACTCTTCAATGTCAACAGGTGGAAGTGTCAAATCCAGAATCAATAGGTCTATCGCTTCTTGCGAGACAGCGGACGATTTATTGGCTGCTATGCTGGTAAGATTTTTCACCTCGTTTATACGATGCTCCAATGACTCTAATTTATTTTCCAACCCTCTAATATCCTCGCTAAATACAAAAACAAAGATCTTAAAGTAAGCACAATACAGGCGAAACGATTTCAGACGGAAAAGCACCAGCATAGACCAGCATAGGGATTACTAATTATAATATTAGATCAATGAATAAATACGAACGTCAAGTTTGAATATTTCGCTATAGCTTTCTTCGCAAGGCCGTAAGCTTCTACTGTTGTATTTCGAGCTTGTTCCGCTAGTTCATGAATTTTTCTTGCTTCATTAACATTTCTGTAAACAAATGCAATTAATTATGTACATATTGGAAATATTATTTAAGACAATTGAACTGACGCGTTAAGAAAATTGATGTACTTACAAGTCTGCTAACATACGCGTTTGTTGAGCGATAGCTGTCATTTGTTGGTTCTGTTGTCCAACTTGTTCTGCACGCGCCTTAGCTTCCTGTAATGCGGTCGCTCCATCTGTGGCTAAATAATCCTCTACTTCCTAACATTTAAAGAAATTTAATTTAAATACTCGTACCCTCGCAAATCACGCACGATATTATCATTATCCTTACAGTTAATTGAGCGTGTATCTTATCGAGCACTTTCTCTGCTTCCTCGATGTTCATTAGACCTTCTGTACTAATTTTGTGCGCATCTGACGCAGTCAGATCTACCGTTTGCGAAGTCTGACCAATCTCGTTCAACTGATCACGTAACTCGTCAAGTTGCTCTACCAACGTCTTGTTTTCATCTAAAACACGATTATCCTTTTGTTATTTCATTTAAATAAATAGGAATAACGACACAACCTGTACTTACTGCCAGATCCCTGTTTTGCGATTTTCAATAGATTCTTCACGCTTTCCTGAACAGTTTTCAATTCCTTCTCAAAGTCTGAATCTTTTATAACAGTTGGACTGCTATTAATTTTCTTCAGCGTGTTCTCTAGCTCAGCTAAACGCTCTCTGTGATTATTAACCGCATCTTGAACAAGATTGTAACAATCGGGACAATCAACGCATCCGTTTTGTCTGTTATGCTTATTCTCTTTACACCGATCGCAGCGTCTCCCTTCCACATTAGGGAGACACTGTAACAGAGGAAGGATCGTTCTATAGTATCCGAGCAAGTTTCACTGAATGTTAAATTCTATTTAAAAAAGAAAACTCACTGGGCACTGTCCGCTGGCATCGCATTGTAGGTCTTGAGAACCGATACTATCGCAATCGCAAGCTTTACAGCCGTCTCTGCTGAATCCATATTGATAAGGAACGCATGCATCGCAACGTTGGCCTGTAACGCCAGTTCTACATTCGCATTGGCCATTAATAGGATTACACGTACGATTATAAGATCCTTCGGGATCACAATTGCAAGGAGTGCATCCCTAAAATGTATATGTAAGTTTATCCACATAATTTGGACAGTTACTGCAGTCGTGAAACTATTATCTAAAATACCTCTCCGCTCAGTATATGATAATATCCTTCCTCGCATTTATCGCAATTTCGACCGGTCACATGAGGCTTGCACGTACAATGTCCAGTCAATTGTTCACAAGGTGCTACCCTGCCATCATCGTGTTCGATTGTGCCTGGCGGGAAACACTGACATAGTTTGCATCCGTCTTCCTTACGATCAGATAATGCGTCTCCGTAATATCCTGTAGAATGTTCGAAAAATCATAAATTATAGTTGAACAAAAATGATACGGTTTTGTAACAAAATTTCACACACCTGGAAGACATTCCTCGCAATGGAAACCTGCTGTGTTATTCACGCACTTCAAACATTCGCCAGTTTCGTGGTTACAATTTCGTACAGCATTTAAATCGATATTATTGTTGCAATCACAAGGTCTGCAAGTTATGCCCTTTTCGGGATTTCCGAAATACCCATCGGAACACGTTTCACATCTAGGTCCTAGAACACAGAACAGCGTAAAGAAGAGTAGGTTTTTTTCTCCAAGTCGTGAAACTAAAGAATTTTTATTTTTACCTGTTCTGCCCGACGGACATTCGGTGCAAATCGGATCCGGATTATTACCAAGCAATATACACGGTCCATTATCGGGACAAGGACACGGTTTACAATCGTCTGGGGTACCCTTTAACGGGTGACCATAATAGCCACGTCTACATAATTCACAATTGCTACCAGCCGTATTATGTTCGCAAATACACTGTCCTAAAATAGATTGATAAAGATTACTCGATGTAAATATTCAGGACATATGTTAATGGTACATTGCCTCTTATTTTAAATACGCACCTGTTTCTGCTTCACAAATATCAGCATGATTATTGCAATTGCAAGGAACGCAAAGCGCAAACGGACCACCGTTTGGCGGGTCATGATGGAATCCGGGTACACACGACTCACAAAATTGGCCTACATAGCCATGAGGACACTCGCAATGCTCCAC
The DNA here is from genome assembly GCF_050948175.1 of Xylocopa sonorina. NCBI lineage: Eukaryota > Metazoa > Arthropoda > Insecta > Hymenoptera > Apidae > Xylocopa > Xylocopa sonorina. The sequence goes on along the minus strand of NC_135202.1, from coordinate 7,259,812 downwards.
CCAATCGGCAGGCTCACCTGCGGCACCACGCTGTGCTGTCTCCAATTTGACATCGTCTAAGAATCCACGACCTGTAAAATGAAAATCAAATGTCTTAAGAACTTCTGGATACTTTGAAAGTATAAACAGAATTTCGTGCACAAATTTTGACGTTGAAATACCTTGATGCGTATAGGTGCCGCGAATTTTAATGGCCGTTAAATTCGACAAAATAGACATGAAAGCTCTAGAGGAAAGCCGAGGTTCCCAACCATAATTAGGATGCTCGTGTAGTTTGAAACGATACTCGCGTGGCTGAAATTATTGTTTATTAATTAACGAACTGCGAATATCATAACTTCGCTAGCCCACTCACCATCACGGAGGGTACGTGATTGTTCTGCCCAAAAATCGGTTGCGTAATTTGTTCACCATTCCCTCCTTCGAGTATTACATCACGAACAGTGGCCGCTGGACCAGCTTCACCGATTCTCAGCGTGAACGACAAGTCTTGATTGTAAGAGGCTCGTTGATCACCGAGGAATCTCTCTGCGTGCAATCAAACTTTTCATTAGCCTTTTTATATTTAGAAAACACAATACTGTGTCGTGCTTATTTATTGTCTAAATGTTATTTATTTCAATTATTATTTATATTTACCAGGTGCAACAAAGTAAACGTTATCTCGATCCAGTGCCGTGGCAGATATCGTTTGAGTGAACGGATCGTAATGAAGCGATATCGGGTTACCAGCGACGGTGGCTGTCCATCGTTCGGGTCCTCTGACGAACATACTCTCGATAACAAATTTAGAATAGCCAGTCGCTGGTCTGCACACCGCAGAACGGCCGTAACAGAAGCATGGTGTGCAACCGAATTCGTTGTCCATCGCGAGATTGAAAAATCCTGGTTTACATCTATTTGTTACAAAAACGAGGTATCAATGAATTTATGGTAAAATACGACTTCTATTTAAACATAACGGCGATATATGTATACTAACACTCGACATCGTTTCCCTTCGACGTTTTCTTTACACTTACAAACACCAGTTACAGGATCACAGCTTGGTGTATTCATAAAGGAACCGACAACGTTACACTCGCACGAGGTGCAGCCATACGAACCAAAGTTGTAATAATTCGCCGCGCAACGATCACATTTGTCGCCTGTTACGCCAGGCTTGCATTGACATTTTCCTTCGCTGTTACATTGTAGACTTCTCGATCCTGTTAGGTAAACAAAACCAAGTATTTCACATCTACATTTTATATAAATGGCGATGAATGTACATTCTCTTATGTAATGCAGTAAATTTTAATGATTTTTGTAATTCTTGTCGCTGGACTGCGAGGAACACAATTTACCAATTTCGTTGCAATTACACGCGACACAGTAATTGTCTTCCGGATGTTGGTAAAAGTTCTCCCGGCAGCGTTCGCAATTGGCGCCGTCACGATTAGCTCGACAATCCAAACAGTGGCCACCGTGTCCAGTTGCGTTATACAGTTCTTTATCGAAGTAGCATTTCTCCGAATAGCCATTGCAGTTACAAGCTGCAAAAATAACGCCATTATGCCAATGAGAAATAATTTTCTAACTTTAGAAATAACAATATCATAAAATATTATTATTAACACAATATTCTTCTAAAAACGAGAAATGGTATTATCTGAATATTTACTGGACTTCAAATTCCACAGAAATATTTCATTCCACCGTGATGAAGAACAGATCATTGCGTTTACGAGTATTAAATACGCAATTGACCTCATTTCGGAAGGACACACGGTTGTAGGTTTTGTAAATACGAAAATAACAAATATCTTCTAACGGCTATCACTTTCCATTAAAGCACAAATTTTATCTCAACGAAACAGAATTTTTGACATTGACGTGCACATTACATTTTTAGTAAGCAGTTGAAAAAATAAATAAAATAACTACAATACAATATATAGTTACAACATTAAATTAGTTGAGAGCTATACTTGGGGATTGATGATAGGATTTCTTAACGATAACTTTATTATTTGTTTATACTGATCGTTCGATAAAAAAAATCGATTGATGAGATCAACAGATTATTATTATTTGCAATGCAATGCAATGAAGTCTCAATAATGGTGATTACTGCACATGTAGAGCAATCGGCATTAAGATCAAGATTACTTTCGTTCCCTTGGAAAAAGGGAAAGAACGAAAAAATCGCACGGGTTCGCGGCCTAAACAACGTAATGATAGTAAATGTCCGCTTGTATCGCGATATCTTGAGCACTGAGCTCGCAATCTACAGAAAAGCTGCATTGTGTGCCCCTGCACTGCCACCAGAATCCCCACTTCAGAACAAGGAATGAGCGTAAAAGGTAAAGCTGGTTAGGTAATGCCACGTGATCGTAACGCAAACTCTCTACGCTTGTTCAGAAAGGTGATAGCCACGATACCCAAGAAACATTTCGCTCTTAGATGATACAATTTCATAATCAGTGACAATAAATGTTAATAACATAATAGAACATATTTTTTGTGTTAGTAAGTTTTACATGTATTGATTTGCAGGATACCATAATTGAGATTCTAACCAGAAGTTTCTTATTTATGTGCAGAGTGTTACCGACCTTAAAGAATCTGCGTGGGCAAAAGGTGAAGGTGCGAGGAATGTTCTTTAAAAAACGTATAGGTGAGAAACGTGCGGAGTTCATAAGAACTCTTGCATTAATTAATATTTAATTATATAGATATTATACGATATATGCTTAAACAAATAATATAAAATTATAGCAGCCCCCTTTATTTAAATGCGTCCTCTAATGGTAAAAAGGTTCCTTATCTCTGGTATAGGCAGAGAGTATAGAAGGTAAGAGAAATAGATCCCCACATCCAAAAAATTTTTTACCAACTTCCAAGATATTAAAAGTCTTTTGATACAATACGTAGAGTAACGGACGTTTTACGACAACAAATTGTTTTACGATACTCACGTTTGCATTCGTGCGCGTCTGTAGTGGTAGCACGACCCCAAGGTGCATCATTGTAAAAAGGCAAACACTCGTTGCAATCTGGGCCTGCGGTATTATGCTCGCATCTGTGAAGAATTAAATTCGGTCATTTTCGAAATCTGTAAATTGAAAGTAGTAACGCAATAGTTTACCAAAAGAGTAATAAAGAATCTATCACAGTTATATTGGACTTATACGTTGAAATATTAGATATAAACGATGGTGTGAAAAAAATTTAAAATCACTATCAAGTGATTCCAATTATATTCTTATATCACGTATATACTATAATAAATAAGATATTATCTGAAGCAAGGATACCCAGAAGGTATTTTATTTACTCACTTTTATCCAATTATCATACATCAAAAGTTAAGTATGTCTATAAATTATCTTACCTACATACTCTGCGAGTTTTTCCATCCATACTGGTGCTATCTACACATTCCCCAGCATGACCATTGCAGGCACAACGTGCTCCAACGGCGACGTCAGCAATCGCATAGTAGTAAGATTTTAATACATGATCGTCGCCAAAAACTTCATCACCGAACGTATTTAATCGATCCAGAGTGATTCTCAGTGCGGTTGCTTGTACCCATTCCTGAAAACGAAAATATCATTCGCAATAACAGGATCCGCTTACTTTTCTCCTGATCAAAATGGAAACTGCGTCTAAGAAGCTGTATTTTATTTAAAAATTTCTCATACATTATAATTCATTTTTTTTAATTATCTGTTTTGAAAATTTATTAATTAATAAAATTGTACCTGCAGCGCTGGATTTGTTTCAAAATTGTACGCTGAGGGTCGACCTTCTAGCGTGGAAAATGCGACGGTACCCTTTGTCAAGGGCGATATATCGGAATAATCTGAAGTACATAATACTCTGGTATCGTCGCCTCGCACGGTTTCCTTCGAATCCGGCAGGTCATACGTGTCCCTACAAGTCGCTGAATAGAACTGATATGGTTCCCAAGGTGATTTTTCATTTCTTTTCTTATAAATTCCCCAGCTCTCTGGTCGCGGCGATTCGAAAAGCACTCTAACGTACGTTATATCAAAAGTCTTGCCTATAATTATTTAAACAAAAAGAAGATAATGAATACATGCACATACATATAAATACATATTATTGTAACGATGTAGAAAAATGTTGATCAAGATATTGTCTTTTATAACATTAAATTCGAAGGTGGTACGCCCATTTTCTAAATAATTTCCAGAAATATGTAACCAGATTCTACGCCACTGCACTCCTTCACAGTGAGGTCAGAGGGCTGTAAAGCAAGCGACTAATTCTCTCGTGAATGAACATGTGGTGCACAGGCAACGATTCTGTGTTCTGTGAATTTTTACGAGACTCCAATATTATTATTCACTTAGAGACTCGGAGCACGTTTAAACTAGTTCGCAGAAAAATGTTTACTTGCCTACTTGAAAGCTGTAACGCTGATAATTGGAAAATAAACAAGATAGAATGTTTTAAGAAGCTATACTATTAATAGATTGCTTCTAATCAACATGAACTTTGGTGGCGGGGGAAGAGAAGGTGGGTATGCACCAAATTCAAAATTTTAATTTCGAACTCTTATTAGTTTCCGATATATTAATAAAGAATTTTCGAATTTGGAAGAACAGCAACGCATGTACAGTATTCTACGGATCATCTATTAGTCGATAATAAAAATTCACTGAAAATAACCGTGAATAAAATTTTACGCACATTATGCATATGTACATATTACGTACAACTTAACGCCACTATTGGCCGTATAACAGTCGAAGCAAGAGTTGCTTATACACATGTTTCCCAATCGGTTCCGTGGTTCCAAGAATTATCTCATCGCACACGCATCCTGATAGATAAGGGTGTAAAATGGAAAAAGAAGAGCAGTGGAGGTGGGATAACGAGGCTGGCAAACATTGAGGACATGTTAAGAGTTCATCGCCAATAACGATGAATGAACTCCTTCTCTTTATCTCTGGTGTAAGATTCATCAGCCTTATCTACCCCATTTTCGAAAGAATGACAATTAACGTGATCTAAACCACAGAATATACTTGAATTAAACCATCGTATTTAGTAGATGCAAAACACCGTAGAATAAAGCACATGTATTTGTCTTGTAATAGTAATTGGAATATCTTTAAGATATTGTACCTAAGGAAAGCGTCAGATTGACTTGATTGGGATACTCGATGCCTTCGAACATGGTTTCCGACTGCCACCATGTCGCGTTGTCGTTATTATCGTGATCGGTAAGAAACGAAGCCGGATGATCTCCGTACTGACATATCTCACAAGACTTCTTTTGGACGCCGGTCTGTTTACAGAATTCTGTCGGCCGGTCCTGACCGCACGTGTTCGTAGCTTCCATAAACACATTGAACGCTGCATTCTCAAACGCTGGTATACACCTCTACAACATACGCGTGTTCAACAATACTGATTATCGTAAACTGAAATTTTAGATGCATCATGGTTTGGACTTAATAGCTTCTTTCAGAGCCGCCGCGTGCGGTTATGCGTCATATCACCACGAACATTTTTATGCTTTTCATGTGTTAAGGCTAAAGTAAGATTTAGTTCTATATGTACCTAAGTAAACATTTTTTCAATTGAAATTAATTATTTTGTTCTGTGTGATTTACAAATCTTGTATCATGCAGAAGAACGCTAAATCTCTTTTGCATACAGGCGCCTATTATCCACGCGGCGGCCCTGGTTTCTTCATTATCCGTATACATATATATATTTCTGGTTCCAGTGTTTCCTTTATCAAACATAAAGTTGGGGAATCCCAGAGAAAATTTGCTATCGTTTCGTAGGAAGTGCTAGCGTACCGACCTTAAAGGTCATAAATTATTATAATACTTTGGGATTCCAATAGTCGCAGGTCATTTTCGACCCAGGTGTCCACAAAAATTCTTGTGAAAATGCTATTTAAGAGTTCCACGAAAATAGTTGGCTACAGCAGTTCCATATTTCACTTATCGAGTCGAAGGAAAACGGAAGTAATTAAGAGAAATAACAAGTCGGGGCCTAGAATATAAAATTTTAAATCCAGAATTTTTTCAATTCCTTCACATTTAGTGCGCTAGTAACTTTATCTCTTCGTAGCTATCTTCTAAAGTTGATGTAACTTCGAACCTTTGCAGTGATAACCTAATGTAGTAATATCCTCCGAAAAAAGAAACCGAAATTCTCACGGCTAAGTATAAACAGGGGGCTGCTGATGCTCATATTTATATTTCAAATTAATTGAAACTAGAACATAAAAAATAAACAATCGTGGAACTATTCAGGAGTTAATATTTATTCTTCGCGATAAATGCGATGATTTTTCGTAACTGTAAAATCAAGAAAAATCAGAAGAATTACAAGATTCAATTCTAAAAATATAAAAGAAAGAAAAACGCTAACCTGTGGCTTCCTATTATCACCGTAGCACTTGTCTTCGTCGCGACTTTTTGAAAATCGGCTGTAGAGTTCTTCCGAGGGATCAGGCTCCGCGAATGCCGCCGCCAAGCAGATCGCGATTAGCGTCAACGTAGTCTTGTGCCTTCCTCTGGTCATATTCGAAATTTATTTGGTCAGTTTCCTCTATCGTAATATCGATCCACTCTCTTCAGCGGAGACGTAGATCCGTGAAATCTGAACTCTCGTTTTTTAAGATTTCTTTGAAGGTTAAAGGAAGCACTGATTCTCAGCTGGGTCCATCGGCCGCAAGATCTTCGACAATAATTCTTAGTTTTCACTGCCGAGACCGCATTCCGCGAACGCTTCTCACCTTTTGTATCTGTTTAACGTTCATCGAATCATGATATTAGTTTTACAATTATTTATTTGCTCGCGATACACCGAACCGAATACAGATTTACATCGTGCACTGCTCTTACATAAAAATAAGACATTCTGCCTTTTTAATACCCCGTAAGTATGAAAATTTCTCGTAAGAATTGCAACGTAGATGTGGAAGGAATATCTCCTCGAACTTATACATTTGATTAAAGTTATATACTTTTATATTACCGTGATACAAGCATGATAGATCAGTCAGTAATGCGAGCAATTTTTAATTCAAACTAAGGCTCTTCCATGGTATTTCATAGGTGGCGTTTATTCGAATATCGAGACGGATGCTATTTTGAGTTTTTCAAATCTGAACAATCCAGCAACTAAATTCGACGGTGTTTTTGTTGAAAATCTATCCTTCGTCACCTATTTAAAATCCTGTTAGCAAGATACGCGTGCATTCACCTCGATCATAATAATCACGTATCATAACGCAAACATTAGCCGTGTTCGAGGAAAAAATCAACTCTTACGAGAGGTACTCTCCGCGAGATCCTCAACTAATTAACAGTCACAATTATACGAGACACAAACCGGCAGCGAATCGTTTGCTGATCCGCTGAGCGGACGAAATTCGCGAGAGAGTATCGAAAACTTTTGAAACGGGAGAATAAATTCTTATTCTAACCTCTTCGACCGACAAATCAGAAAACCATGAAGAAAGCCTCTCTCCACGCGACAGCTCACTGAGAAACTGACCGAGAGGAGGTGTGAGTGAGACTGTGTGGAGGTCGACTGTGCTTATGCCGGGGCATTTGTGGTGGTAGCACGCCGCCACTTGCGGTAGAAAGTACAAACCCACCAGAATTATGTCGCGACAGAACGTTCTTTAAATTTATTGTTAATAATAACGCATGCAAATATACAATAACGTCGCATTAACAGTTATTCTTTTTCCAGATTGCATCTCGAGTTTGGGAAGAAGAAAGATGAATATTTTACAAAAGTGTACGTAATTTAATACAAATATCTTACTTTGACTTTTTATTTTTAACTTCAAATTACTGAATAACCTAATGAAACAGTTAACTCTTTAAGCTTTTACGAGTTAAATTGAAAATTATAGGTCGCCTCGAAACGAGTGACTAGTAATTGATATCACGCTAAAACGGAAGTAAGAGAAAGATTATTCGGGTAACGATGACTTCTTCCTCCTACTATCTACGCTGCATTAGAGTATTACAAATGTTTTCACATGGTATTCTCTTCTATCTACATATTTTTTCACTATAAAAGCTCACTCTTCATCTATACATTTAGTTTACTATAAAGTCAATGAAAAACCAGACAATTAAAAAATATAATTATTATTTAATTATTAGTTGATGTCGAGTATCACATATAAAAATTAAAATGCAATGTCAAAAAAGACGTCTTAACGTATAATATACATTTACAGTATATATACAGAGTGATTCATATACATAAATGTAATTACAGAATTTTAGAGTACTGCTGATTAACTAGAGAAATTCCTTAACGTTGAATAGAAAGAATCAGATGATTTGTATCTCCCGCATTAGAGGTAAGAGAGAGAGGGATATATAAAAAGCTACAAGAAAGAGTGAGACAGGTGTTACTTACTGTACTGAAGAACCCGTGGCGCCATCTCTGTGAAAAGTGCTCAAACTGGTCGCTCAGCATTATCGACAACGAAGTAGACTTCAAAAACTACTAGCGCCATCTCTGAGGAAAGTAGAGAAACTAATTACCGACCTAGTTTCAGCGCCCTTCCAAGAGATGGCGCTAGTGCTGTAGTAGTTCACTTCGCTGTCGATAATGCTGAGCGACCAGTTTGAGCACTTTTCACAGAGATGGCGCCAGGGGTTCTTGAGTATGTAGGTAACATCTGTCTCACTCTTTCTTATAGATTTCTTATATATCTTTCTCTCTCTTACCTCTAATGCGGGAGATACAAATCATCTGACTCTTTCTATTAAATGAAAATTAAGAAATTTCTTTATTTAATCAGCAGTACTCTAAAATTCTGCAATTAAGGTGAGAGAGAGAGCAGCAGAGAAAAATAGGGACTATTATAATAGCAAATTTATCGCTCTTTTCGATATTCTTCGTCATTTTCTTGTAGGACTTACGGTTTGGAAGACGCAATCAATAGTAGGAGTGAAACTTTTTTATTGCTTTTGAGGTGTAGTATCAGTTGTAAGAATTTGTGTGAAGGATTGAATGTGTAGGTTGAAAGAAATAATTAACAAGTTACAAAAAATTTAAATTGAATTAAAATTTATTTTTTAATACAGCATTTAATTCTATGTTATTTATAAAATAATATCGAGTATTAAATACTAATTATGTTATTTGCATCAAGTAATATCAAGAAGTATTATTCATATATAAGTATCTTTATTTATGTATGCTGTCAAAATATATATATGTATCTTTTATAAAGTAAAATTAATCACTAGTTATTACGTACATGATTAAGTAGTTTGAATTTTGCTTGAATTATATCTGAGTAAAGTTACTACTATGAATGTGCATACATGTTCAGCAAGTACAAATATTATCCACAAATGATTTGTTATTAACTTATAAGCTTTATGGTAATGTCATAATACTATATATCCATGAGTTACATTTTGCAACTTAGCAGTGAACGGTGTCGTACTTTAAATTTTACAATGCATTCAACTATTAAGAATAAAACATAAAAAAATTTTCTCGTTGGTTTTTAAAATTTAGTGTATAACACTTTTGTCGTTTAAAATACTATATTTGAAATATTTTTTACCAAATTGCACACATTACATATCCCTATCCAGAAGGGCAGAAAGGTGTATCCTCAAATCCTCAAGATTTCTAACTACGTCTTCAATAGGGATTTTCTTCTCGATCGCAGTATCGTTATCATGTTGAATGAGGATAGCATTCCAGTTGGCTTTCTTCGCACCGATGTAGTCGTTACTGATAGAATCGCCGATGTGTATCGCTTCCTGAGGAGCCACATCGATATTATGTCGTTCTCGTGTTAATCTGAGCGCTTCGTCGAAGATCGAAGTATCCGGTTTCTCTGCGCCGAAATCATACGATGTTAAAACGAAGGAGAAATAAAAACGTATCTTCGTGTCTTCGAGTATCGCTTCTAGCCTCTCGTCGAAATTTGATATCACTCCCAAGATCAGGCCCTGTTTTTTAAGATACTCCAGTAATTCAATCGCGCCTGGATACTTGTGCCAGCACATACTCGTGCCGTAGCACTGTATCAAGTTGTTAGCAACCTATGAGTCACAATGATAAAAAAGGGTCATCGATAATAAGTATAAATTCGATTAAACGAACTGACTCAATCTTTCACATTTTTTTTGCAAATAACAAACATTTTTCTTTTTACGATAATACTTCCTGCACTTTATATCGTTGTACCAGAAATAAAACGGATAACAGTAAATATGGTTGTTACAAGTTTCATACAATCACGTTAATATTATAATAGTAATACGTTCAATAATCTACCGCTATGTTCAAACGATTGTTATTTGTTAAACAAAAACCAAATGTAAAAACTTCAAACGGACCGATCGTGCATCCGTTTTATAATAAAATGTAATGTTTTTGACGTTGTGATGGTTCTTAGTTATCACCTTATCCAGAGTGGCATCCGAAACAAAAGTATGCTGATCCTTAAAAACATTATGAACTATTTTTCTCCACCAGTTTTCCCATCCAATGCCTGTATGTTTGCCGTACACGGGATGTTCTAGACTAAGTTTACGGAAGCTGCTTCGAAAACTTCGCGCCAATTTGCGTGGATCAACTGATAGACCGTAGTGGGAGCCAATTTCAGCATAATGCTCCTCCAACTTCGTCATCAGTAACGTGCCAGTGACATCGAACGTAATTAATCGGGGTCGGACAAGCTTTATCATTATTCAATTTTATCTATAAAGAGATACAACAGATGTTTAGAACATTGATCCTGGTGTACAGCGTACGAATAAATTACACACGTTTGGTGTCGCGAACAATACTACCAATCAACACACTTGCGTGAAGTCCTTTTTGTATCGCAGTTCTTCAGCGCCACCCAGAAGATAATGAGACTTCAAATTTCGACAAGTGAATATATTGCTTTAATACTACTGCAAACAATTTCATTCTTTACGTGCGTTTAGTGTTTGTATTCTCGACATGCATATGTGTAAGATATATCGCGTTACTTATGTTTTCTTGCAATCAAAATTCAAAATGTAAAAAAATTGTATCCCATATAATCGTTTGTTTCTAATATTATAAGATATAAGGGAATTGTCATTTACGATATTTAAATAAATAAATTGCTTGTAATTTTATGCAGCAGAAATTATTTAAAAGACGGGAACATGAGGAACTCACATATAGGTAGACAGTTGTATTGATCTGGTCATCCATGTAGCATCAAGCAACGGGCCAATAAGAAATGTCACTAGATTAAATCACTTTTAAATTAGGCAATCGTTGGTTTGTATTCGTTCAGTATTATATGAAACATCAGGATTATTGTGTGCACAGTTACTGTACAAAACACAGTAATAATTTAAATAAAATAAACTGTACACGAAATCTTAACGATTTTAACATGGCGTATGAATATCGTAAGTTCAGACCAGACAGCTGAATGAACGAGGAAAATGTAACAAAATAGAGGAACACTTCTTCTTGTCAAGCCAACCTCCGATATGAGACTGTGTTAGTGTTACGCCACGCCCGAATCGTTGGAACACGCACATTAAGTGTATCAATTAACGAAAACATGCATTAATAAAACCAACCAATTTTAAATAGTATTTATGACATTCATCTATATAAACAACTATTTAGAGCATTTTATATTCGCCTTTAGATATATACGTTCGGCTATATTATTGCACAATTACAATGTTTCAGGCTAAATATAATTTCTTGAGAATACAAAAATATCGGTTAACAATTCGCAAAGTAACATTGTACGGAAATGAAGAGAAAGATATCTGATCTAAAAAATAGTTCCTGGATTTAGTATATCAAACTCTCGTGATGATAACAAAGTTTCACAAGGCTTATCAATTATCTAAACTGAACCTGCACATCTTGTACGATATGATAATGCAAGAAAAATTGTATACATTTTATATACAATATTTTAATCAATATTTAACAATTAGTATAAGTACAGAATAATTCCCGCGATAGATACAAATGTTCGTTCAATATGCATGTACTTACACGAGTATTATTTCGTAAGAGATGCGTGTGTGTATATATATATATATATCAGATCATAGATATAATGTAAAAAACTTCAATTATTGCTATATACAGTTATGCCTATTTATATAGATGTGTAAATATATATGTATATAAATTACAAAACATTGCTATTCAAAGTATTCCTAAGAATAATAGTAATAATGTTTTTTTTACATGTTGTTCTATTGATACGTACGGAAAAAATGCAAGATTTTACTGCATTTTCTTCCAGTTATTCCGTATGAAGAAAAGTTTGGCCATTCTCAATTAACGTTACGCTAAAAAAAATCTAGTTATTGCACGCGTATAGTCTGTGATCGTTTTATTATAAGATCGCATGTTTGGCTTTGATTCCACAGTTTGAAGACTTACTTGTAATCGTTTTAGTTATGAGCATATTATGAAGATAACTCATAGTATTGCTATCTGATTCGTGTAAATGGCATAATATATAACATTAACTTAAAAAGGATAGTGGATCTTAAAATTTAATTCGGTACAGCAGGGTTTCTCAAACCTCCTAATACAGACATCTAACGTTATTATTAGTCTTAATTATTTATTCGATTTTATTTTTTATCTTTATTTTGTGTTCAGATTATAAATATTTGTGTCGTGTGCTTTTCTTGTTTTATTAAGTAAGACATGAATATACAAAGAATTTCTACAAAAAGCTATTTATGGATTTATATATAATATTTTGACTAAGCATTTTGCACTTTCATTCGATATTTACTTCTTTCATTTCATAGAGCCCATTGATCTTAAGGAAATATATTCTTCACCACAGCGTTTTAATTGCACTTTTACAATTTTCGTTTCTTTTTTTAATATGTACGAGACAAGGCTCGAAATCTCGCCATAACTTTTTTAGTCAAACGTCTTTTAACTCTTATAAACTTATCTCTAATATAAAAACGTTTCACGAAGGGTTATAAAGCTGCTCAAGATCATCTAATTAAAAAACCGACCAAATGCAAAATGCTTCGATATCTTAAACGATTTTATATCTTTTATGAGTTTTTAATTTACATATAACGAATTCTATATTCGCTCGACTCATTTTGAGAATCCCCGCGATAGCGAATTCTCAGTTACATCATTTGAACAGCTCGCTGAAACTTTCTTTTATGGGACAGTTTAAATACGTCGTACTGACTAATCATCACAGCAGAACAGCAAAGACGTAATTATTAATAATATAATAATAATAATAATAATAATATTAATAATAATAATAATAATAATAATAATAATAATAATAATAATAATAATAATAATAGATTCTTCTCTCGTAAATCTGTATAAAGAAAAAACAAAAGTAAGAGACACACCTCTTAAGATATTGTGTACCCTTTTAAGTATGTCCTATGTATATATAATATATATATGTACGATTTACATTATTTATTTTTCTATCAAAATTTGGTATCTCACAGACTTTTCTATACGTTTATGTATATATATAATATATATAATAGATGTACATATATAATTTTTGTTTTTCCTTTTCCTATGATACAAATTCGATTTTGTTTTGCTCTTTTTAGAAATTTCATCGGCGATACACACATACTGCCTCGAAGAATGAAAAAAAAAGAATTAAAAAAAAAGCACGTATAAAGACAACCTATATTCAATTACAAATTTCTCTACAAAAAGATAAAACATCAATCGAGGTAAAATATAAAGGAAACGTGTGCTGGATCACGTTAAAAGTTACCACAACAATTTGATGGTACACAATCGTTATCAATTTACAATTCGCGTGACTGATGAATTCCTTAAAAGTAAAATCGTTTTATTACAAAGTAGTACATATCGAAAGGTGGCATATTTTGTATGTTCGTTATATATCTTTTTTTCGATCGCGATAATCGACCGTTCGTTTAGTTGTGTCTCATTCCTAAACAAGAAACGAGCCGCGGGATGATCGATCGAAGGTTTAATACTTCCGTGACCGTTTTACAATGATTGGGAGTGTTAAAGTCTAGAATTAACATATGTATGTATGTACAAATGTTCCGTACGTTATGTATATAATCATTGCGATAACGAGATATATTTGTTGCGGCAGTCATCGTTTCTCCTTATTATTATCATTAGAATTTCATTAATAATATATGCACGAATGGTACAATATATCCTCGCCTATCTTTCTAATAGTTATATGTAAATAAAAATTATTTGCTAAATACATCGATCAGTCTCACAATCGTTATATCTTTAATAAATTGATGTAAAAGTTTCCTTTCCTCTTTGCCTTTGTTGCAATACGATCACGATGGATAAATTATTATAACCACCACCACCGCACAATTAAGACATTCCTGCGAGATCGAACCTTCTTGTAAAATACATTATATTTATGTACGCTTTGTCCATGCTATAATCATGCTCTGAAATTTTCGTTCCTTTCTAATCTGTCTCTTTCTCTCTCGACATTCGTGAATTCTAAAAGAAAAAGTCTAATACGATATGCAAATATCCGTACAGTTGGAACTTATTTCGTTAAAGAAAAAAAAAAACGAAAATAAAAGAATATTGAAAAATGGAAGGAACATAATGTTAGACAGGGACAAACACCGGCATGTAATGTAAAATACGAACAAATGCACTCAGAATTGCGAAACTGAGGGTCGCACCAATATTTTTCTGCGTATGCATGTTAATAAATGCAATTGTATAAATTACCACGTCTCGATAGTTTACTTAAAATTACTCCATGATTGCTCCACGTAACGAATTACTGTGAAGGGGAAAAAGCAGAACGATCACCTTTTACTCGTCAGACAGATTTTTCGGCGCATGTGAATCGCAAGACTTGAGATGTTTTCTTGCAAAGTCTCTAAGATTTCACTTTTCTTTGTTTTTTTGTTTTTTTTTTCGAAGTTTTTGTTATATAAAAAAAGTTATAGAAGTCGTAAAAACGTAGAAAAGAAACTTGCACAGGAGAGTCCTTTAGGAAGAATCGTTCGTACGTTTTTCATCGCAAAATATTTTAATATCGGAATCTGCCAGGTCACTGTAGTAAAATACTTGCACCATTTTTTTGTTTTATTTTGCATCCCTCTCGCGCGCACTCTTTCTCTCTCTCTCTCTCTCTCTCCCTTTCTCTTAGCAATTTTTGTTTCTTGCGACACTTTGTGTAGTACGGTTACTTAGAGAGAAATGCAATTCGATCACTAACGATTCGCCAAATTCACGCAGTTCTTTTTACCAAGATCAAATATTTTATCGAATGTCAGATTATAATATCTATTATTTTTTTTTTCTTATATTTCGAATACTCTTACAACGTTAACGTATTCAAACGATGCATTGCGTGCCGTAAATTTTGATACAAATATATCTACACGTGATAAGTAATGTTTGCATAAATATAATGGATGTGTCAATTTTCTTTCACAGTTTGATTTTACGTTATTCATCCTTTTATATGCTTTTCGAAGAAAAGAAGGAAGAAAACTGACACGTTTGTAAATTTCGAGGGATGCACATCAAAGAGATCTTATGTGATGCCTCTTCGTTTCCTTAAAATAATTTTTCAAAACGTTTGTAAGATTTATTGAAGCGATAGAAGAATCAATCTCATGGAAGATGGCAAACTTCCAGTAGTCACTTGCCGAAAACTACATATGAATCTGTATTTACTTATACTTAAGGTGAACGAGAAACAAATATGCAATAAGAAAGTCGCTAAGGGAAGATAACTAAAATTTTTAAGTACGTTACTTTGTTTTATGTGACTTATTCTTTAGACATCTCAGTAGATCTTACAAACCGTATTCGTATAAGAAACGTACTTCTTCAGGATTCACACTAGATCGAAACATATCAAATGTATATCAATTACAATGTTTATCTCTGTATAAAAAAGAAAACATCAATTACAAATTACACGATAGTAATGCATGAAAATCTCAATTTTTCGAATTTCATTTTTTTTGAAGATGTACAAATTACCGAAAGCGGCTGATTTCTCTTAGCTTTAACGTAGTATCCCTCTACTTATGTAAAATAATTTGATACTTTGCAGCTATTTACAATATTCCATATATAATGTTACTTTTAGCTGCACGTACAATATATCATATATGTTTTACTTTTTTATCAATAATCTTAATTTACCATTCACGTTTTCTTTTAAAAACCATATACTATTACTTATATCCTTTACGTATCACGTAATCATGTTATTTCCAATGAGACCACTTTCGTATTTGTTGCAAAATTTCCTTATGGTAAGTTTATCTCAATGTTCTCCTAGTGCCTAATTAATCTGTGGGCACTGTTCATAATTTTCTGTTCTCTTAAGATGTAACTAACTCAGTAATAGATTATAATATGTCTATATATATAAACAATATATATATATATATATATATATATATATATATATATATATATAATGTATATGTATAAGCTAAGTGAAAATAAATAATACAGTGAATATTTGCCAGTAGATTGACCTGGAATCAAATGTTCCATTTCACGTCCCTCTTCTCTGGCAGTGCTACAGAAACTTTATCCATAAAAAGCAAAGATTAATTTGTATAAAAATATATATAAATTTATGTAGAAAAGGAATAGCATATGTTGCAAGTAAATGAACTTACAAAATAAATAAATTAAACAAGTATTTCTTATTTTCATTTTCTCGAGAGAGAGGAAGGATCATAGAAAGTGTTTTATAAAGGTCATTTAAAAAATTATATGAACTATGTATTGAACGAGTATATAATAGATATCTTAATCGTAATTTGAGCCTTCAAAGTTGTAAAATTTATTCTCGCCGTTTTCTTTTTTTCCTTTTTTTTAAATCAATCCTACACAATAGTGCTAAATATATATAACATTTATATGGCTTACTGGTCTATGATCCAACCTTTATTCTTCACATATATTAATTATTATATAAATCATAACGTGTGAGTTACAACAAAAACATAGTTATTGATATTCACAGTAAAGAGATCATAAAAGTCTCCTAGTTCAAAGAAATGTACAATTGAAATTTGTAAAAGGACAAGGTGTTAAACGTTGTCCTTATACAAATTATAGTTTCGATGTTTGATTTTATATGAAAAACTGTTATCGTTTCCTTGTTATGTAACGATTGTCAATGAGCTTAAGCCAGATGGGCAGCAAAACGCGGCATTCTAAACTATAAAAATTGCTACTATCCCAGAAGTAGATTAAATATTAAAATTTTAGTTGAATATAAAGATCATTGTATCATGCGGGATGTTGTAATGTAAATTACCATGTATTGCACATTCGTAATCTTAATTTCGATCACAGGAGTTATATAAATATCATGTTTGAATAAAAGATTAGTATTTTTCATCAAATTGTCTGTTTTTGATATAAAGTACACGCGTACTTTCACACATCTTTGGCATTTTGATTAAAATTACTTTAACTGCAAATGCAATGCTTTTAATTTCTCCTTTCTACGATAGTGAGCTCGTATATATCACTTTGAATGCATATTATAAAATACGGTAATTTGAAAAAAAAATTGTGATCACTCCTGGGTTAGAAATATATGTCAATTTGGATAATTTTTGTGCGTATAAGATCATGTGTACTGAACAGAGAAAAAGTGATAAAATCAGCATAAAAGAAAATATAATCCAATGATCACAGCAATCTGTTTCGAACAGGTACTTTTGTGTGCTTTTGTTCGATTATGTGCCCATCTTTGAAAACTAGGAACTAACAGTTTTTACTTATTTAACATTACACTTATTTTGTATATCGATACTCTGGTGTTAATCAATTGTTTTTACATTAATGCTGCAGTCACCCTGAAATATTATAACAAAGTTTTTTCTCTGCTGGTCCAGTTTGCCAATCTGATTGCCATATTCTCATTTAATTTCTCTTTCTAATAATACTGCCTAAATATATCATCATATATTGATATGATGCTATTCAACAGGCTTTGTTTTATTTTATTTCTAAAGTTATTCTTCGTATTATTGCTATTAATGGGCCAGGATTTACAGTACCTGAACACATTCGCTACTTAAGTTGAATTACTTAATTTTAACGTCATGGACCTTTGCATGGATCATATCAAATGCATCTGGTACAACGTAGCTATCATGACCCTAAGCGATTCTTCTTTTTTAAAACTTTTTGGACCCAAATGTTTGAAATGTGATTGGCATCTTGGAGCAATTCTATACAAATATTCACAACATACATAATTGCAGTGATAGCGATAACCCAGAGAACGGAAAGCCATGGATAAGAAAACATTTATACCATAGAGTACAATAACTAATGCTTATGATGAAGACACTATAAACTGCCACTTGGTGAACAATAATCTTATATCTCGTTACATTACAATGTCATCACAGTATTTTGATGTACGTAGCTAATTATTACACTTAAAAAATAATTGAGAACTTCCCACACGTTAGGACCACCTGTGGAGAGTTAACAATTACGAAATAATGGCAGTTTATGAGCATTTTTATATATGCTACAAACGGTATTCAGTAGAAAAATTGTGCTCTTTCTCAACTATCATTTCTAAAAATCACCTAACTGACGTGAGACCATACTTGAAGATACTCACATCCGTAAAGACAATATCATATATATAATTATATATTTATATATATTTGTCAACAACCAACGATCAAGGATAAAAATCCGATGTAATCTTTCCCAAGAGCACTATCTATCTACCGTACGATATAACAGTTATTCTAATTACAGAATCCATTTTTTCACCATTTATAACATTATAAACTCTCTCCCTCCCTGTGCTCGATATGATAAAACTTAAACAATCTTATCCAAAGCCTTTGTTGTCTGGGACGGTAATGGTAGCGTACATAACACACAATTTTGCATCGTAGCATACATCTCTAATTATTATAAGAAAAAAAATAATAAATTAAAATTCTACAAGAGACTGACATTAATTAGAGACTGATTGCCTAGAGGAGGCTGCGTGCATGGCAAAATCGACAAGCGGATTACTCGGGACGGTAACGATGGAGTGTGAAGTACTACTGCTTAAAGTAACATTAGCAGAGGAAACTAAGGACAATGGCTTACAAGATAATTGATCGATCTGTTTTATAGGTACCAACTTGATTGGCACGTCTGTTTTTAACCTGACAGCTTCCGATACCGGTATAGCTTTTAATTGAACACTTTTCAATGGTTGGATTTTAACTGCTGGTTTTACAGTAGCACTTGTATTTTGAATAATTTTGGTAATCTTACTCTCACCAACTCCTTGGTTGGAAGATTCATCGTAACCAGAATCTGATGACGAGTCACTAAACGTCTTGCTTGCTTGCTTAGAGACTGTTGCCTCTGTACCAGACTCTACACTGTGGGCAGGACTAGCAGACGCAGAACTGTGAACAGGACTGGCTGATGCAGAACTGTGCGCAGGACTGCAACTTAATGCGTTCGTTTGTTGTTGCCGTTGCTGTCTAGCTATGCAACCGATACAAGGTTTTATTAACGATGGATCCACTATTACTTCTCCATATGGACCCTTGAATATTGTTCCACAACAAATTATCTCCCTAAAATAATATGTACCTTTTAATAAAGGAATGAAAAAATGTTTCCGACTTAACGCATACTTCCACTCTGCTATAGAATTTGTAATTATTTATTTTATAGAAACTAATAACTAAAATAACCTTTTGAAGTATGTTAAATCAATGAAACCATTAACAGTTAAGTCATCCTTCGATTCTTGATCGTCCTGCATATCTAACTGTTTTTCAGTTACTGGAATATCATCACTGCCTATAGGACTACCAGCTCGACTTGAACCCTTACTACCATCTCCATTCAAATACTCTTCTGAATGAAAAAGGAAAGAGTGTTATTGTGAAATTATTTTTCTAATAATTTAAGCTTTTTGCACTTGAAAGTACAAACCTGTTAAATCATCGCTCATTGCTGGGCTTTGTTCTCGATCTCTATCTGTTTTTACGTACATGTGTTTCTTTTTCATAATCTTTTCAAATTTCTCTGGTATATCTTTTATCTTCTTTTTATTTTTTGATTTAAATTTTGTTAATGATTTGATACCAGGTCCTGCACGTGCATCTACGACCTGTAAAATATAAAAGAAAAATTCATATGTTAGTAATTGTATTGTTAATCATTCCGTGCAAGTAAACAACATTAAATTTATTAAAACCCACGTGTCTCCAATTGCGATTACTTCCTGCAGGTAATTTTTTCCACCTCTTAACTAAAAGTACACATGCGTTACAAATTTCTCCTGTTCTTCTTTCCTCGAGTTGGAAGCATTCCATAAAATCATCCTCATATTTTTTACTGTCTGTAAACCTTGAGCTACAAACGTAAAAGAACAAATCATACTCAATTACTAAAACATTATATTATGAAATTCCATCCATTAACATTACTAAGTTTGTTTGTTTACCTGCTCGATTTGGCTTTGCAAATGCAGCATCCAGTACTAGATCGATACACCTTTGGCTTATGAAAACTAAACATTTTGCACGTTATATTCAGACAGCTTCTGTAAAAATAGAGACGTTAAAAATAGTTAGTTTTGAAATCAATGAAAGAAGATTAGATTAAAACTCTTATACCGTCTTACATAAAAAAGATATGTATCGCGTGACAACAAATTCACAACAACCAATAAAACTTTATCCCAACTATATTCATTCCAATATTTCTTTTCACGCTTTATTACCGATTTACGTTTACAGTCGCGAGCAATGACCTACAAAGAATAATTGCATATAGGTATAAAAATAAAATAATCGCCGACCGTATGTTTAACGCGTCCTGAGAATAAGAGTACCTTCACTGAAAACAGCATGTTTCGTTGGTCGTGACAGTAGTCCAATATTAACTACGTTTTGCCTGTACGGTATATTAAAAACATGCGAAAAGTTCAACCGCGATAATTTGTCATAACAAAAAAACCACTGATCACCATCATCTTTATTGTACTTGTTTACATTGATCCGTTGTCAATTCTGTAACTAGCACCGCGATTTTGGCTTGACAATGTGTACGTGCAAGACGCTACGCGTTGTGACGCACGCATGCTACTAGGGGGCGTTCATAATCTCAGAGAGAACAGAGAGAGAGAGAGAGAGAGAGAGAGAGAGAGAGAGAGAGAGAAAAAGTAAGAGAGATCCCTCACTTTATATCACAAGATAAAACTGTAAAGGAAAACAACGTGCTAAAGCAAATTGACACTTTATAAACAGTTCTTTCTACATAAAATCATGAAAATCACTTGTTACTCGTTATGTTAAAGTTACACACTCACGTTATAGTTGTATAACTTATCAGTACACAAGTGTACAATTTCTAGAAAGTTACAGTGTTTATTATCATATTAACATTCACTATTGTTAGACAAAGTAGAAAATTATTAAAACTTGAAGATTTGTTATTGTACTTTATAATGAAATTATATTTGAATTGTTTGTTTTTATATTCATTGTATTTGTATGTGTACCAGCGAAATGTCTAACTATATATGTATAAAATATGATCTTACTTAAGCGTAACATATATAGATTATTATGGAGTTTATAACTTGTGGAAATGTGTTGCAAATATGTACAATAAAATTTGTCACGTCCAAATGTATAGGTTTTATTTGAGTCAGCTGATATAAATTCTTAATATCAGTTTGAGAAGAAGAAAGAATAGAAAACTCTGGTGTTCCGGCAAAATACGATTCTAAAAATAGGAACTATGAAACGACAACAAAGTGCAACGTACGAGTAATACGAAGTAGCACAAAATGACTTAAAATATCGTCTTTTATTTTGTTATGCGACACGTATAAAGAAACGGCACCCAACAGAAGTTTCTATCTACAAGGGTGTGTTTCACTTTAACAAAGTTTGTCGTATGTTTCCAAGTGTATAATGTGCGTACCGGCTCACATTCGACATGCATCGTAGTAAGTGCAACGCGTGGAGGCAAACCAGTTTTCCTTCGATATGCCGAATTTGCTCTGTGCACTACCCATTTGTCCTTGTCTTCATCAAGGATCATTTTACTTAGAAGCGTAACAGAATTTTCAATGATCGAAATTGTTGTAAGGTTGCTAGTATATACATATATCCTTCTCCCCTCCTCCCTTTAGGTCATATTATCATATTCCATGTAAGCAAATTTTACCTCCTCCCCCTATACTTATTAAATTTTATAGATCTGTATCACGCAAGGATTCAGTAAGATACGTGGATAAACAGTCTCTCATAAAAAATCAGATCTTAACACAATGTTCTCAGCTACATAATATAATTAAAGACATCTGTGTTCGCTGGTTGTGGACACAAGGAACTTGACAGTACAGCAACAACGGATTATCCGTAGTGTGAAATACTAATGTCTTTCTTGATTTTAATGCACGACATATTCTTTTTTTTACTCGGTCTAAGAGTGGCGCCATCGGTAGTTGAAACCTCAAAGCAAAAATGTTGCAACGTACTGTACGCAAAAAAATGTAAATGTGCTTTCGCCTCGTTGCAGTCGATGATTATAGTGGGGGGCGATGTAAGGGACATCAGGCAACAGGAAGAGGGAGAGAGGGGAAAAAGAGGATGGTAGAGCGATGTTGCCACGTGGTTTGTTGTTCGGTTGCTTCTTCATCCTGATACGACTTAGATCTCTGACCCTATTGCAAACATATTAACAATATTCGTATTTTGCATGTTTGTTTACAAGCTGAACTTCAGAATCGACCGGAAAATAATTGATGTTAATTTGTAACAAATTCTGCGACATCTACGACACAATTCTTCAATTTCATTCCATGGTATCCTTTAATGTACACTTTTTTTGTGAAATTTCAAGCATTTAGAATTGTGATTAAAGTAAACATGATAATTATTTTCATAGCATTCAAGTAAGATATGATTTAGTAACAAAATTGGATACTTTGAATACATCCACGCTAGAAAGAAATGTAACAAAACGAAAAAGTGCACAATGTCCAAACAACGTAACCTTGACACGTTAAGTCGCAGTAGTTCAACTTTCGTTCTCACTTTTACAATTATTTTATTGTTTTAAAAATAGAAGAAGATACCACCCTTAACGCAAACAGAAATCACAGGAATTATGTGGATCTCGATAGAAATGTACATACGCACATTGTTAGATTCCTTCCATACTTATATACGTGACTTAAACAACGTGTAAGGTTGCTACCATTAACAAAAGTACCTCAGACTGGAAGACTTCGATTTCGTTGAGACGATGTTTAACGATGTCGCAAGTATCTGATCGAGATGACCTACATTATGATAAAACAGGTTCCGGTATTTTGGTCAGAATAAAAATAACGAGACATACGTCTCTCTACCTTTGCGACAGAATATGAAAATTGTTAAAAACATTACTAATTTCATTACTAAATGAATTTTCAAGCATAAATTTAAATGTCTACAACCGTAACGTCGATTGATATTAATTTCTTCTTTAACGGTAATTAACATAAAATATACTTCTTCACGTGTAATGTACACACTTTTTTTTATTTTATTAATTAGACGTTTCTAAAAGAAAATGTTAGTGTTACTTTAAAGTAACCCTTTCTTCTATTTAACGTTATTACTACATGTTCCTACGTGTTAATTTCTTGAATTAACATACTTTGAACAATAATTATATAAATGAAATAAATAAATAAATATATACACGTGTACGTATGTAGACTATTAAAAGTTTTCAGAAACGGAGAAAATGCTTGACGTGCACTGGCATAAAAGTGCACGAGTTTGAAGACCGCGATCCTGTCTAAAAATATCTAGGTTCTTTTTATTTGGAGTTATAAAAACCTATCAATTTTCAGGGCACATATAACATTAAACGTAGCCGCGGGGCCGCCCTTTTCAAGCACGTTGGGCCCCTACCGAAGATCACTTGTGACAGGTCGTGTGCCATTTTCACGAAGACAAAAAAAGAAATCGAGAGACAAACGTGGTGCACGGAACGAAGGACGTGCGCGAGCAAGAGACCGACATGGCGCGTGGCACGGTACAGAGCCGCCATCGTCGATTCCTTCCCTTCCCACCATTCTAACCAACCCCATCCCGAACAACACACGGTACATGCCCACTCGAAATATCAGATAAATATGATATTGCCTCCGATGAATTTCTCGGGGATTATTTCAGCGATTCCTCCGAGGCGGCCTATACGAGGACACCAACTGACATATATCTTGAACGAACAACAATCCGAAAAGTCAACGATACGATACCCGCCACAAGCGGGCACGCCATGACAGATGATACGGCACGCACAAACAAACAAGTCTACTTGCCAAGTGGAACACCGCGCAGGTAAACGCGGGAATCGCCGTCGATCTGAAAGATGAATGACACGTAACCGTCAGTGAGTTCCTCTCGCGATCTAGGAATACCTTTTCTGTACGTTATTTGTTGTCCTGTCAGTGCGATGTCGAATGCCGACAATGAAAAATCCACGAAAGTAACACGGTGCCCACGATCTGGTGAAAGTTTCTCGTTGCACTTGACATAAACTGTTCAAATCTCAACGGTTACAGTAACGTGTAGCGAGAACGGATTAAGAGAACAGCCGATGAAACGACCGGAATAAAAAATAAATGTCAAATGTATCGGTGATGATACAGCAGCCTGGCAGATCAGGGCCCGGAGTCGAAGACGCTGACATCTCCGAACATATTTATCGGTAACACGTGAGTAATTTCGCGTGACAATCCACAAAGCTGCTGACAATGTATCGCGTCGTCAATACATCGTATTTTTATGACATGTGTTCGCGAAATTCATATTAAGATATCGAGATTAATGACAGCAGAGTACTTACCTTTTCAATACAGGTGACGGCCAGATTTGAGAGCCCTTCTGCGCAGGCTCACGGCGCTGGCTCTGTTGTATACTCTAGTCAAACGAGCGTCCATATTCCTCGAATACGAACTTCTAATTTTTCCCTGTCGTTATTTATCCTTCGTTTCTGTTAAATACATTTTTCACAAATAAATATGTTATGCATTCTTTTCGTTACATTCTAATAGTATGCGAAATTTAAATTACACATTTGTTCTTACCTGTATAAGTATGATTTCCGGTGAAGGATTTGATTTTTGTCGGGCATCAGTTCGATAAAGTACCACCAGAGTTCTGGAACATCAAAAATTTTACTTTTCTAAGATACAAATAGATCTTAATCGACTGTTTTCGCCAAAATTTAACATATAAACGCATATAAAAGCGACAATACCAGCGATATATACAAGAAAATGTCTTTTGTCAGAATAATTGGATTAAAATTGCGGTTGCTTAGTAACAGTGAGTGTAGCGCCATCTTCGCGGATAACAAACATAATGAAAAAGAAATTATGCGTAGATACAAAATTTTTCAATCTACTATATCAAAGATAAATTTTATCAATGTCTAGTATAAGGTTTTTTTTCTTGATAATGTTACGTGTAAACGATTAAATATGAATCATGTAGGCTTCTGCGAAATTACGAAAAATTTACTAACATTGCAATAACATCTTTCAAACTTCGAGACACGAAACGTGAATATTAACAAATATTCACGGTTTGCCATCTATCGGCGATGCGTTTGAAATAAATATAGATGTTTTCATTTTTTTTTTATCTGATAAATAGTTATCGAAATGACACACAATACACAGCAACTGATTCGATTCCTCCATTATCATATAATTAGGAGCACGCGAAAATCCAAATACGTGTTGCCGTGAATACGGTGACAATTCTAAATGTAGAATAGCATGTTCTATCGAAGTAAAATAGAGTCCTCCCTCTTTGCCTTTGTCGCCAAGGAGACCGAGACGCTAATCGTATGTGTCGGTGTAGATCTCGCGCGAAGTTTAGGCCACTGAAATGGAGAAATCAACATGTAATTGGTCGTTCTCAGAACTAGAAAGTAAAAGAATCGACTGTGTTCGGTTCCAGTTGAAGGGAATGTTTTATGTAATTAAATACCGTTCCTATTATATCGATTGAATATGAAATGAGGAAATATGCGACTACAAAATGTACAGAAGAGGGAGACGCGTGTGTTTTACCCCACTGCTACAGAGTGTTAACGTGGAGGGGGCTGAAAGCCGCGTGAGGGGCCCCACCCGTGGATATCGCATCGTTATGATAGTCATTCGTCGGTATATTCTATAAATTATACTACCAACGATTATTCCACGCAATTACAATTGTCATACTCTCTTCTAAGTGTATATATTAGCTATTTACAAATTATGGCCAGTCCGATCAGTAGCACTGGTAATGGTTACAATTTTAAAGTGGTGTTACTCGGCGAAGGATGTGTTGGAAAAACTTCTGTCGCGTTACGATACGTTGAAAACAAATTTAACGATAGACATATCAGTACACTGCAGGTAAGTAATGCTTAACATTTTCATGATCATCGTATTCTAAATTTGTTTCCTGTTTATTATGCTTATATATTGTAATCTAAGTTCACAATGCTCTTATGCTTAATAAGTACGGTGAGCATTAAAACATTCTAAACTTTCACAATTATAGGCTTCCTTTTTAAATAAGAAATTGACCGTACATGGGAAGAAAGTAAACTTGGCAATATGGGATACAGCTGGTCAAGAGAAGTTTCACGCATTGGGACCAATTTATTACAGAATGTCAAACGGTGCCATTATAGTTTACGATGTTACTGATTACGATACGTTTCTAAGGGTAAACATTTAAAGAAAAATATATATATCCTATCTTATATCCTATATATTAACGTTTTATTCACAGGTAATAAATTGGGTTACAGAGCTTAGGAAAATGTTAGGCAGTGGTATCTGTTTAGCAATTGCTGGAAATAAAATAGATCTTGACAAGGATAGACGCGTTTATATCGAAGAAGCTGAAGAGTGAGTCCCTTTTGTCTCTAATAGACTTTACATCGGTTTAGTTTGTGTTGATACATTCTTTTGTTATTAGGTTCGCTAACAAGGCTGGAGCTATGCACTTTCATATTTCTGCCAAATTGAATGAAAATATCGAAGAAATGTTTTTTCAGCTGACGGTACGCATGATAGAACATGCGGATCAAATGGAACAAAAATCGACATTATCAAGGACAATTAATATACGACGTAATTTTGTCGTAGTCGCAGATGAGACTGAAGAAACAGAACCAGCTAAGAGTTCCTGTTGTAGTGGTTCATCGCATACGTCTTAATTTCCGATATTTACTTTATGATTGATCCTGTTTTCGAACAAGTTGTATATATATATATGGATGAACCACATATATCATACATACAAATTTTTAATATTTTATTTTTTAAATACTAAAAATAATATAGATATAAAAAATGTTAAGCCTAAGTAATTTAACTGAATGTAAGATAAATATTAATTATATTTTGGGAGTTAATTTTTATGTATTTCGATATCTCATTACATTGATAGAACCTCAATTGACTCATAAACCAAATATCTTGTTATTCATGTATATCATGTAGCTAGAAGATTTATTACAATTATCAGATGTATGTACTTCTGTCAGATATATATATATATATATATATATATATATATATATATATATATATATATATATATTTAAATACTATTGTGTTTTAATAAAAAGTTAATTAACCTATACATATATTTTATATGCTGTTATTTTCTTGGGAATGCTTTTGTGTCTTGTAATTTGTAATTTAGATTAGTTAGTTATTAGTTACAAAGTAAAAGACTTACTAATTACATGCACGATATTTGCAGGACTAAAGTACAATATTCTACTCTATCACAGGTACATACATGGATTATAAACGTCCACAAATCCATTTATAGTAGTAACACACATTTCATTAAAAATGGTTCATTTTTCTATAAAATAAACTCAGACAGTTATATATAAATTTACAATTGAATTGCCTATTATCTATTTGTAAGTAAGAAATAAATTTAGGACATCGAAATGAATTGGAAAATTATACATTGTATAGTGTACATATTGTGATGTATTATCCTAACGTATTCATAAAATTAATTATATTTTAATAGAGTATTTTCATTTTATCAATAACAAGGAATGTAATTGAACTGTCAGTTTTATGTACAGTTACTCACAGAAGTATTTGAGCACTTAATTCTTAGTAAGTGAAATATTTATGACATTGATTGAAATGTTTAAGATGATACAAGGTATCTTTTTGCAGAGGAGGGCTCAATGTTACGTAAAATAAGAAAATAATTTCATGAGATGTACAGTATTTACATAAAATTTTGTAATATGCATAACAGACATAAATATTGTGCAAAAAGTTGATCATAGAATAGAACATGAACAGTGAGATGTTATTACAGTCAAAGGCAATTTAGTTAAATGTTAATTCAATATATAATGTAAAAATAATACTTGCGTTTAAATTTTATATTGCCCACTGATGATCGTGGACGTACTAAATCTATTATGATTGTTGATGTTACTAAATTATTTTCTACTTTTATGCAAATGTGCAATCAAATACTTTCGTGTGCCACTGTAGGTTTGAATTAGTCTTTTTTTCCGTGACAGCAAACGTTTGCTTCTATTTTATCCCAGAAATCCATAATGGCAGGAATATTTAAGAAAATGTACAAAGATACATATATGATAGTGGAAAAATTAGTATAAGTCTTATCTTTGATGCGACAACAGATAGTATACTAAATATTATATTACATGATACCCTGCTAATGATTTTAATTTAATTGTTAAATTATAGTAATAATGAATAACAATTTCTAATGTTTGTTACTATTTTGAATTAGCAAATAATCATGCGAATTACACTACTTCTTTCTGAATTTGTTATTCATATTTTTTTCTCAGCACATTGAAAGTTACAAATTAAATATCACATAATCATGCGAACCATGTCGATAATTAAATTTATAATAATTACTTAAAAATAAGGATCTGTTTAATGCTAATTTAAATTCAATTTTGTGATGCGTTCATTCAAGCAATGTGCACCTAGATTTGTTGTATTTGTATAAATAGTCGAGAAAAACAATTTCATTTAATGAAACTACAATTGTATACAGTACTATTCATTTTCGTATATATATATACATAATTTTAATACAAAGGATGCCATATACTATTACTGCTTGCTAATTTATTATTTTTTTTTGCTTTGGCTATACTAATCAACTATAACAAGATGTAGTTATTATGACTTCAAATAATTATGACTCAAATGACTCTTGTATAAATTCCTCTTAAATTAATAAAATTATGCGAGCAAGGCATCCTATACACCATCATAATTTGCTCATCTAATTTTACTATGTTATACTATTTTTAAATAATCCTACATTTTATATTTGCATGAGATTTTCACATATCTTTGGTATATCATTAATTTTCATATAACTTTACACTTTAATTTTCATGTAACTTGAATGACGTAGCGTTTAGATTACTTCACTTTAATGTCCTGTATGTTCATTCTGAAATCACATTGTTCCAATTTACGGAAAAAAAAAAAAAAAAAAAAAAAAAGAAAAGTATTGTGCAAGTTTTATAATTAGCACTATTTGTGACATTAGGTATGCAAGTATTTCTATATCTGTATATTTGAATATAAAAATATTTTAATCAACAAAGTACGAATGTTATAATTAAATGTGAATATTATACACGAATTGTTACGTTCGCTCCAAGTTCCAACAAGTTTGATATGACTTCGCAGATTTAAATGAAATTCTTCATTTTTACGTTTCTAACATCGTAAAAATCTCAGAACTTGTCATATTTTTCAATAAAAATCCTATAAAATTCTCTTCAAAGTTGTATTATGTAAATTTATACAATATAAAACTTGGCAGCCAAATTTATAGGATTTCTGTTCTATAACATACATAAAGTGTTAATTTCGTTCCAAGTTTAGGCCTTTTTAGCGTTCTATGTTCTTACATTCCTTTTATATAATAAATATCTTATCCTGATGGACGAATAAAAAGTCTACGAACTGATTAATGGGGCCTATCGCAGAAAGCGATAACATCCCACGTGACGGTGGTGCTCTGACAAGATTTGGACCAAACACGACGGCGAGATTACTCGATGTCATTTTGTTTAAATCACACCTATCCATTACCTGTTATAAATACATAAATTTTATAATAAAATTGCAATTTTTTGTTTAACAACAGCTAATAATTATGAAAATTAATAATAGTTTACCCTTGATAAAAATTGTACAATATATTTTAACAACTGATAGTTGTCTTCTGGAAGTTTTTCAAGTACTAATATTTTAACTCTTCTTGGACGTTCATCTTTTGATAGAGCTAAAATAAGAGTATGAGCGTATTTCGCATTATGTTGCACACGCAACTAATAAATAAAGAAATTAAATTTAAGTATTTACCTTGAAACTGTGTTATTTCATCATATAATTCGTACGTCATAAGTGGCTCATCTAATTCTCGAAGAAATGTTTTTAGAAGAACAGCTGCTATATGAGGATCTCCTTGGAAATCAACAGGTAATCCTTGATTACAACGATTTTGAAGTTCTTTAACTACTGCTACATTGGCTGATCTTCTAAATATTCCTTCTGTTTCTAATGCTGTACAAGTGTATGGTAATATTATTACTGTAAAAATTATTACTTCTAAAACAAATCTTATTATTATGTAAATTATAAACATACCATCGGGTGTGTCTAGAAATTCAATACATTGTCGCACTATTGGTGGTATAGGGTCACCATTGTTATTTTCTTTAATAAATAGGAGGCTCGCTCCAAACTGAGTGGTACCAACTGGTGTTGTTACCGTACTCTGAGGTGGACTTGTGGGTAAATTCTTTTTGTTTTTTAACATTAGCTGTTCATTGTGTCTAAACCAAAAAATCTAGTTAATTAATATTCATATAAGTGATATTAAATTATTCAATAAATTCAAAACAGGAAAATGCTTACTCTATTACTTGAGGAGGTATAATAAGTTGATCAAGATTAACATATTGTGCTAGTTCCTCCAAATAATTGACATACATCATCTTCCGACCAAACTTAGCGCTAAAATTATAAAAATATAATATTAACTTCAATATATATAGTGATTAAAATGAAAATGTTAATTAGTTAAGATCAAAGAATAAACGTTACCTAATGGCTGGTTTAAATAATTGCCATACAAACCGAATAAAATTGGTTGGGTGTACTAGATACAAAGCTTTCAAATTCTTCTTATATTTCCTGTCAAAAGCTTTATAAGCTTGCCACAACCATGATAATGGCGGTTTGTTCTTTGAAGTAAGACCATAGTGAAAATAAACTAAACTATAGTCTTGTTCTACAAATGTGTCTAAAGTATATGTAAGATACCTATCAATATATAAATGCATCGTTACAAAAGTTATTAAATAATCATTAAAAATATTATCTATTTATTATACTAATGTACATATCTATATATTACGAACCTGAGAAGTTTAGCATGATTAAATGCTTCTTTTCCAACAGGAGGTAATTTACATGCAGATACTACTATTATTTTACGACCAGCGCTATCATCACCAACCACTTCTACAATGCCATATCTTGAGATATCAAGATAATCTTCTTCATCAGCAAGTTCACGATCCAATGCAGCGAGATCCTCTGCTACTCGGCATAAAAGGATTATATTCACAGTTTTTGTTATCTATGATAAAAATTTTCTCTTGCTTTCCCTTTGACTCTTTCTCTTTTTTTTATACAAATAAATGCCCAAAATTTAATTTTCATTGCAAATAAAATGGAACAGAGTCATATTTAACCTTTGCTTTTTGTGCACTGTTATGCCATGCAATAATAAAACTGTACAATGTTCTACATAATTCACCTGCTAAGCCCCAAATGCCATGACATTTAGTGGCTACTAACAGAAGATAAAAGGTCACACACCGGATTCGATAACTGGAGCATCTACCAAAGCTTCTTCAAAGTTTTCTTCTATAGTCCCGTCGCTTACTGGACTCTCCAGATAATCTATTCCAGTACCCGCACCGGTGCTAATTAAATCTAATTTTTCTTCTAACAGTTGGACAGCTGTAAAATGAGTACTTACATTATAAAATGTAAAAGTGACAAAAGCGATCCAATTCATTAAAATAAATTTCATAGCCAATAATACAGTGAATTTCGGTTAAGAACAGTTGATTATTTACAAAAATGTGATAGATATGTAAATATGATTGAAAGAAAAATTAAAACATTTACCATTATTCGATGTGGTCTGCAGCTCCGTATCGTCAAACTCCAAGTTGGGCTCATAATCATGATAATCTGACAAACTTGGGTATGGGTCTTCGACGTCATTAGCTACTGCTATTATACAAACAGAAGTATGCGCATTATTTTCAGTGCCAAATATGTTTCAATGAATCACAGAACGCTACACCGGTCATTGCAATTCTTTGTTCGATCAATGGTTTCGCTTTTATGAGCAAACATACAAAAGGTGCTAAGTAAAAATTAAAAGAAAGAATACACGTTTCGCATAAGAAGTATGACAATAAATCGACGACTTATACAGATCTCGCGGTTTCACGTTATACATCATTTTTGCCGATCATATTACACACACGGTGTACAATCTCCAACAAATATATTCGCTGTCTTTTTATCAGTGTTTACAAAGCGCTGTACGATCGTGAGAACTTAAAAGAACGGATTTTCTACTGATATATATGTACATTCGAACGAAACAACAGAACCATGTCAAATTATGATCAAATCTTGAATTTTGTTAATACGCACTATCGTGTCAATACGCGAATTATTCGTCACTTATCGATGTGCTTTTCCGCATAGGAGACTGAGATCCATCGTGAAATGTTTTCTCGCTAGAACGAACAGAAAAATGTCGATGCCAGGTGAACCTTTTACAAATCACGATTTTCGGTGGTATGTACTTGATCTGACGGGTTATTTGACACCTAAGGCGACGTCAACAATCGCGACGGACAAGCTCACCTGTCAAAGTTCGCGTTGGGCTTAGCGTCGGTTGATAGTCTGCTTCCATTTTCTGGCAACTGCGCGATAAAACAGTGCCGTGATTAAATTACGGGGCTTTTTACGTAGCCTGCTTTACAAACGGACAACGTTTTTCTTCTCGAACGACATTATCCCGACGCGGTATGGCAGACCAGCGTATTCACGTCACGCTTTCATTTGTTGTGTCGCTAATTGTAATTCGTAGTCACTCGTCACTCCCTTTCCCCACTGCTCGATTAACGAATATCTTCATACTTATTCTTATTGGCTGATCGTATACAATTCTGATATAAAGGATGCGCGCTAAAAATACGAAAACCACGTGACGCATTTAAATGTTAAATTAAGTATACCACGGATATTTGCAAATAAATCAATCCTCAAATATATATTATCTGGACACGGAACGATTAATTTCTTAATCAGTTTCGACCGTAATATCTATTAGATGTTTAATATAACGATACGTTTGTGCTCTTTCAATGAAAAAAGTTAATACGATATCTTATCGAAGATTTCATAATTCGTTAAACAACGCTCGAGAAGTAATACCTTAAGAAATCTCAAACAACAATTTTCTTCGCGAAAACAACGTTTACCTTGTTAACGAGTTGCATTTGTATTCAGCATTTATGTATTAATTGGCTCGAGAATAATTGACGCAGATTGAAAAAGACGTAGATCTACATAAACGTGAAATAACGGTACACAGTACAAAAGTTGTCTTTGTTTCAGATAAACTTTTTATTTGTTTTTCAGACAAACCTTGCATTTATTTCGCACAATATTTACAATACTCGATATTTAATTAGTTTGTTCGTTGCCCGTGAATAACGAGTAATTCGATGTAAATTTTGTTTAATACTGAGTCAACACATTTGCCTCGACACATGTTGCACCTTGTTTATTTGAACCTCGTAGCTCATTGGTGGCGCATATCCAATTAGATCGCTGAAGCATAGCGGTGCATAATGTCTCTGATTGGCTGTGATTTTTAATTTGTAATTACGAGATATACGGTAAAGGAATAAGATATTTCTGATAACAAAGTTTATTATTTAAACATAGTTTTCATTAGGATACCGTGAATTTATTCTGATCCCCTCCGTACAGGGATCATTGTGCTTATACTAAGCTGATATTATGTTTATCTATACCCTGTACCCCACATAAGAATTAACACAGGGAAAAAATTGTATTAAATTTTATCTTATTTTAGCACACTGCTCTAATTCTAGTTGCATTCTATTAAGTTCTAGGATACTTTGTATGTGTCGCGTATATGGGTACATTAATATTCTTTATTTGAATAACAAAAGATTCAATGAAAAACCTTTTGCTTTCCTATTTTTAGTTTACATACACGTTACATTTATTTTCACTACTACAAGAGATTTACATACATGTATTTCAAGTCAATTACTGAAAATTGCTTTCCAACAAAGCCTTATATTTCTTAATATACTTAATTTTTTACTAACTTTATTACTCTACCATAATTAAAAGAATCATTTATTGTAACAAAGTAATAACAAAATAGTTAGAATATTGTTAAAAAATTGTATTCTTCAGAGAGTAAATAAAAAAGAATACTTTTATTGCTTCTAAGATTTTGTTAATGCGAGGTATATACGTGTATGGAGAAACATTAGTTTTATAGTTCTTTTTTTTTAATAGAAGTTATGGCATATATAATTATACATTTCTGCATACATTATTCTACAATATACTGTACGAAAGAAATGCAATCTTTTCTACGAAGCTATAATAATAATTAAATTAATTGGTATATGTAATTGTGTGCAATATATCGTTTAAAATACAATGAAATGTTTTTGTGACTGTATAAATTGTAATTTGATAAATTTTCTTATGGATCACATAATGTAGCCCATACTATTGCTGTTTGCTTTTATAAAAAGACTAGCTTTATTTGTTTATAATAAACTTATACAGTTTTTCAAAAAATCTTTCATAAAATGTTAAACTGAACACAGATTTCCAGTGTATCATACAATTTCCTTTCAATTACGTTGCACAATTCCACATTTTAGGCACACACAATTGGTAAGATCACGGTACAACTTTCCCAAATGAAGTTGATTCTCATAATTAGGATAGGTCAAGGCAGTCAAGTGTCTATATCAATTTATGATTACGAGACGTACAATAAAAAATAAGATCTTTCTGATATCAGAAATTAGTACCTAAATTAATATAGTTTTCAGTTTTTTGAAGATTTCTCACACAGAAGTTAGAAGCAGACTAGCACTGAACATCGAGATATTAGATATAAATGTATGTACAAAAAAGAAATAAATCATTTGTTAGTATTGAACATTTTTTAACTATTGATCTATTAATTAAATAATATTAGATAGTTGTATTTAATCTTTATAATAAATTGTTGCCTGTAATAGTTTGAGTTTAAAACAATGCTCATTTCAAATATTTTTAAATTATTAAAATTTTATTTTTAATTTTACTATGCTCTAAGCATTTCAAATGTTAGACGATATATGCTTTTTTTATTCATACATCTACAATGGCATTTTTCTTTTTTGCAATACATAAAAATATTTTTATATATATATAAGGTATTTTAGATAAAGCATTCAAAAAGAAAGTATTAACATTCATTCATATATGCTTATCTATATAAATGGCAATGATGATTAGAATGCATTTCCTACTTACATTTCATAATTCTTTATGCTTTCATCTCTATCATGATTATTTCTGTGTTTTCACATTTTAAACATATATGTATTGTTTTAATGTTTAACACATCTGAGGCTCAAAAAGATTGGCAGCTTGTTTCGATGTGTATAACTGATATTGTAACGTATTGCATGTTAAATATGCATAGCAAGGAAATTAGAGGCTAACTTCTATGTTATTTTCTAATTGTAAATATATAAGTTCATTTTTCTCCAATTATATTTCATACAAAACTTTACACGTTTATGGCTTATTAAAATTCTATAATTTTTCATACATTTCACCAGTCTCTTTGTAAACATAAAAATAGATTTATACATTTTATTTAATTGTACCATGTACATATTATCTGTGTACATGTTGCAATGCGCATTATTTAATGCAAAAGGTATTCATTATATCACTTTCTGTTCAGTTATTCTATCAAATTACAAAATACAACTTTTGTGTTTTCAACAATCGAATTTGTGTATGTATAATGATTACATTTTGATTGATCTATGTGCAAGTACAGAATATTATGATAAATAATTTTAATAACTTATTTTATAGTTATAATCAATATTTTGCAATGACAAAATATATATGTATTTGTTCATAAAATTTTCTTCAAATCCATATATGTTAGAGTTTCTGTACAATGTTTGCACAATAATTGTGTAATAATCTTTCTATTTTCTTCATTCCATCGTATGTTATTTATCTAAATATTAAGCAATGGGGCCACAAATTCATTTATCATACAATTCCACCATTGTTATTAGAACAGTTTAAAAACTTAAGATATATAAATACATACAAAATTTATACTACAAATGATTAGAAATACATAGAAACGTACAGGACATATACAACTCAAAATAAATGTTATACTCTAAGGAATATGAAAAGTCAAAGACATAAAACAAAGTAATTGGTAGATGTTGGTAAGAAGAAAAAAAATGTAAACATATACGATTTGCATACATGTGATGAAAGACTTACAACTTAATTTATGTGTGGGTATGTATAAAAATTACATAAAAAACTTAAGTATTGATCTTTGCAAGACACTTGATTCTTATAAGATCCTTTCCCGTATTTACAATTTAATTAATTTACTTATTCAATAAAATCGATCAGTGTGGAAATATAGAATGGAGTATATGTACAATAATGTGATTTCTGATTAAACCGAATACTTAGGACCACATTTTTTTATTGGCGTTAATCTGAGGCCTTTAGCCAACATTTGAGCTTCAAGGTCACGATCTTCATCTTGATACCTAAAAGAAAAGTATGCTTCCATTAACTACTAAATATAACACTTAGGATTTAAATATGCAATGATAATGCTTTTATTTTGTGCAAATGAAACATTGCAATAATTAATAAAAAGCAACAAAAAAATATTAAAATATTTTTATAAGCAAAAAAAGTTTGTACCTGTTATTATTGAATGTTTTTCCCCAAATTTATGAAATTAGTAGATCTGTTTTGTAAAAATATACAATATACTTCCATTCTTTTACAAAAATGTGTTTAAATAATAAATATTGCTTGACAAAAATGTATGTATGTGGGATTCCTGACTATTTTTGTTATTTATAACAAACAGATATGTGTTTAGGAAATAATTACCATAAACACATACAGTAATACATTTTATTCTTTTCAGAGATATCCATCGGAGAATACTTTAAAATTTAACAATAGTTATATTTCTATAATTTTTATGTTGCTATATTTTTAACTTTGTATGTGGGTAAATATAACTTTAAGTAAAACCAAAATATTTTTATTCTTACAGCTGCACTACACATAATTATATATATAAATATATCACTTCATTACAATGCAAAAAATGCTAATAACAAAATAACAAAAAAAAGTGTGTATATGAATAACATGCATGTAATTTAATGGAATAAAAATTTTAAAAGTGTAAAAATTAACTCTTTTATATCAGGCTTTTCTTGCATGCATTATAACTAAAAAAAAGTAACGCGTAAATCATTCACATATTATGCTATTAAAATTGTAGCAGCTATAAAATAAGATATTATTTACTATTTACAATGTCAAACAAAAAAAAAACAAAAAAAAAAAGAAAAGTTATATTGCACTGGAATACATACGATTTACATTTAGTTTCAATGTAAACGTGTAATTATATATAAAATTAAAATAAGAATATTTTATAAGCTAAGAATTTTGTGACATTTATAAAATGTAAATGAAAATGAAAAAATTTAAATTTGACCTAAGCAATTAGGGAAATTTAAAAACACTATCAAAATCTTAAAAGCATTAGAGGTTCATAGTAAAAGTTGATGAACAATTCTATTAAGTTAGTCAAAAACACATACGTAATTAAAATCACTATCAAGGTAAGCATAAATGTTGTGTCATTCGAATCAAGTGACAAGAAATTAAGTACATGCGAGGAACAGGCAGCTGTGTATTTAGGAAAATGCGTTAATGTTTGGCATGTAGAGTTACACCACCTTTGTCGCTCTTCTTCTAGAAGGGCGATGAGCGAGTCCCGCTTCGCAACTATTTCCAACATTTCTGTTAAAATCTCTCCTTCCTTCTTTACATCGGCACTGGTTTTCTTATCATCTGTAAAATTTGAATATATCTTTTATATTTTCATGTGTGTTATGACTGCAGAATAATTTTTACAGAGAAGAAGAAACAAAAGAGGCTTGTGTAACTAAAGCTTCCACCGGCCTTTTTCTTGGATATCTGATACGATATCTGAGTTATAGTTCTATACTTTTTCTGCATAGAGAAAGAGAAGAAACGTGAAAAAAACGTGTTCGTACAGATAGCATTCGCTCAAGTTTAGATTAAAATATTATAATGAAATATTAACCATCATCAGCTAAGCGTTCACGCAATTCTTGTTGCAACCTTTCATGGCGATCTTCGAGCTGAACCTCTTGAGCTCGTACCAGAAGCTCCTTTTCGTATCTACGCAATTCCGTGCGTTCCTTCATGAGATCAAACCACTCTCTAAGTAAATCTGCTTCTTCCCGATCAGAGCATTCTAAATATCAAAATCACACTTTAGTCGAGTGTCTAGAACAAAACAAGAAGTTAATATTGAGAGATTTCTTACCGCCTTCTCCACGAAGAGCCTTTTCAACGCTAACACCTCTACTTTCCAACTCTCTTTGTTTAACTTCCGTTTCTTCCAGTTTTCTTTGTATCTCTTGAGCCATACGCAACCTTTGTAATTGTTACAAAACAATTGTTATGTTAAATATATCAAATAATTAGGAAAGTTCAAAAGAGGTACACTTTTCTTACGTACCTCTTCAATTGGGCTTGTCTAGCAATTCGTTTCGTAGTTTTCGTTTTGCGGGACATAGTATTGCACGAACCTTCAGTTACCGTGGCTTTGTGCATGTATGAAGCTGATACAGCTGTTGTTTTTGTGTCATCCTCTGACAAACTATCATCTGTAATAAGCATAAAATGTGAGAAGTAACGTTTCTCTCTATACATACTTTTTATGATAATTACTGTACTTTACTCATACCTGAAACTTGTGTTGTAGGAATGGTGTAATTAAGGGGTGGTGGTGGGATTGGTGGTGGATTTTCATTTAAGAAATTTCTCGTGAGCATACCCTCAGAAACACTTTTTGGTCTAGCGTTAGTCTTCGGTGATGCGACTTTATCAAGCTGAAAAAAGAATTTACTGTAATATTGATTTCCTCTAACAGTTTTGATAAAGACAAAGAATGGATAAATTGTAAAATTAACACAAATTACTTCAAAGTTAGAAATACAAAATTATAATAAGACTCACTATTGAAGTTTACTGGATAAGTTTATATAAAGTTCAGGTAGTCACAAAACACACATACACTATCACAAAAGTCTGCATTATATCTAAAAAATTTCAAATATTTGCAAAAATCAAGATTTTCTTAACGTTTCATGAAAGTTAATTTATTTACCAGTTAAAATTGGACGAATTTAAAACAAACAACAGTGTTTTCTATATTTATATACAGTGGAAAACAAATAATATTAGCACGAGTGTCGTGAATCGTATAAAATTTGTTGTAATTACATTTATATTTTATCAACCCTCATTTGTATGATGTTCCATTGTTTGATTAATGTAAATGAAAATATATCTTTTATCTTTCGGAGTTTAACTGTATACAGTTAATCAATAATGCTCCCTTTATAAAATATTTCATGAGAATTGTTTAATATTTGAAATTTCAAATGTGTATGTATATACATTCTTTTATGACTGAGTGCATTCATAATTATGTACAGTATATAATTAAATATTCATATGCATACCTAATAACTTAAATTGGTGTATAGATTAATTAATAGAGTAATGATTAAGTATATACATTGTAGTAACACAAGAAAAAAATTAGAGCATCAACTACCAAATAATCTACCTATTCACATATTTGTCCAAATTTTCTTAACATCTACGTTAGAAACAAACTTGATTAAATCACACGAAAACAAACGAACATACTGAGATAGCAATTTATATGTACAGCGAAAGTTACCATGCTCATTTGTAGGATAGACTGTTACTACGAGGTGGACAACGGTAGAGTGTAATAGAATGAAAATTAAATGTAGCTTATGCCAATCAATATGTTACCCCTTGGAAGCAGACGAGAATATGCAGCAAACGAAAATAAAATTATAGTACCTGCACGATATACAATAGCGAATACAAATAGTGGTATAAGAAAGCTAATACTGGAAAAATTAGTATCAATGACTTATGAGTTGCTTACATCTGACCCTTCCGAATACGATTTACATAACTGAAACATTTTAGAATCTAATTAGTTGAAGAGATATTTGGGAATACGTCCACGCTGTATACATAACACAAGAAACGTATAGAGTAGATACAAGGAAAAGAAATTGGAGTTTACATACTTTGCCTTTCGACTTTGAAGTTAGACGGAACATAGATAGCTTGTCTTTTTGATTGGACGGCGAGGGAGAAGATTCCTTCTTAAAGAAGAAATCTGAGACTGCTTGAATGATGCTCTTTCTTCTTTCTGGATCTTTCGTTTTTTGTTTTTTCTCTCTTTTCACAACATTGGCAGGAGTATTCGATTTTGGTGAATCGGTTTGTAGCAGTTCATCCATCGATTTCGCATTGGCAGCAGATAAACCACTGAAATTAATTGCCTCTGCCACGGCCTTCATATTGTCTGTGCTCTTGCTCGTTTGCAACTTCAATCCAGTTTTGTTCGTCGCTCCAGAACTGTAAAGTCTCATGCGGGGCTCGGGTTGTGTTTCTTCTTTATTTCTTCTCTCCTCCATGGAGAGTTGTCTTCGTCCTACTTTCATTCTCAACTCTTTAATCTTGTCTTCTGGACTAAGACCCAAATCTTCATCGCTCTTTAGTCTGGCTCTTTCTCTGGCATCTTGTCTTGCCTTCTCTGCTGTCCTCTTTGCCTCCTCATGCTTTAATCTAGGAGGCGCAATCGGCGTTTTAAAGCTATTTTCTTTCTCATCTTCTGCTTTAATTAACGCTATGTTTTCAGAAGATTTAGTATTATTTTTACTACTTTCACTATTGAAAATTTGTTCACCTTCCAATTTCCAAGGGAACTGCTGTTGCTCGTGAAACGTTTCAGTTTCTATGAACTTTTTGGTTTCAACAAAAGTAGTACGTAGGGGGCTGCTTTCAGGTGTAAATATGGACGTAGGCACAAATTTATTAACCGTTGGAGCATTAGAAATAGGTGGTCTTATCGGTGATAAAGTAGAAGTAGAACTGAACGAGGAAGCTCTCGCAGCTCTTCTTGCTTTCTTTTCTGCTGACTTTTGTTTATGCGCCTCCACTTTGTCCATTAGCAGATCTTGAATTACATTTTTCTGTTTGGATCTCTCTCTGGTGATTTCTTCCAACTTCCTAGAAGTAGCTGGAGAATTGAAGCTGTTGTTCATCGTTGTCTCCTGATTTTTAATCTCTTCTGATATCATCTCGGCGGTACGAGGCTGCAAAGAGCTCTTCGAGTTTTTCCTCTTGGATTTTCTGATGTCTATGGAATCTTTGGCGTTGCTGAACTCAGCGATTCTAGACTGAAGCCGCTTCACGTACTCCAAGTAATCCGGATTGCTCGAGTCGGCTACCGTTTTCGTTTCTTTCTCTTGTTCAGGTTGTTCTTCTATTTGGGTAGGAACTAATGACACGTGCGGATTCACGGGACTAGCAAGTATAGTAACCACCTCACTTGTAGTAGTGTCTTCAGCTGGTTCAACGATGAGTAAACTGTCCTCCTCCATCGACTGGAACAATTCTTTGTTCACTGCTTCGGCGATAGGCTGTTCTTCATGAACGGAGCTTGATTTCATTTCAGCGTCCGTCTTAAAGCCATTGTCGGATTTATTAGCAGCGTTATTCAATTTATTCATAACATCATCCATGGTAACTGGGTTTATCTCTATCACATTTCTGTCATTATATGCTTCTTCCTCCGAACAGGAGTCATTCTCTACCTCCAACTTTGCAATGGGAGCATCAGCGATTAACTTGTCTCGCGGAACGGTAAGCACCGGGGTACTCTTAATGTTTACAAATTCTACGTATCCTCTATTCTTGAGCATAACCATGTTGGAAGCGTCTTGCAAGCTATCATCTAATAACGAATCGTTATCAGTGTCCATAAAGTCTATATTTTCACCGTTAGCTAAAAGTTTCGAGGTATTGTTAATAGGAACATCTAGTTGCTTATCCAACTTTGAAGAATCCAAGTCCATGTCCGTTAAGTCTTCCTCTTTAGCTATCGTGATCGGCGCGTAGCCTCTCCTTGCAGCATCAGACGACGTGATGTTTCTTCTGGTAGTTATAAATTCTGGATTAATGTCGAATTCAACATCGCGCAGATCATCCGAGACCAGAACCTCTCCGTCGCGAGCCCATTCCGAGAATTCTGTT
This sequence comes from Xylocopa sonorina, assembly GCF_050948175.1. Taxonomy (NCBI): domain Eukaryota; kingdom Metazoa; phylum Arthropoda; class Insecta; order Hymenoptera; family Apidae; genus Xylocopa; species Xylocopa sonorina. The sequence goes on along the minus strand of NC_135202.1, from coordinate 7,217,064 downwards.
TCAGTAAGGGCTGCAGTGGTGATATCGTTCTCCTCAGAATCGTCATGCTTGTTAGAGACAGCAGATGTTACAGATGTAGGTGTACTGCAATTACTGACGCTCTTCCTGCCATCATCCTGCAATTCTAATTGCTCGATCTCGTTCTTTACTATCTCCAGTTCCATCGAGGCTTTGTTCGTAGAAGGAACCGGAGCAGGAGCAGCAGAGTTCAGCTTGTTGTTCAATTCTTTGTCCCGTAAGAATGAACACTCTATGGAGTCTGGCTCGAACGATTGAGTATCGTCGAAGTCTTTGCATTTGTCAGCTTCCTCGTCTAGCAATAAATTTCCATCTGTGCTATGAATCTGCAAGCGCGGTGGAAATAAATTCGCAGCAGCCAGTGGTTGATCCTGTGTCCCCTCTTCCGCTTCACCGTCACCCGAAGACAACGAATCACTGTCTATTTCTGAATCGCCACTGGTACCATTCTCTTTCGCCTCCTCCTTCTTTTTATTCCAGTCCACCTGCGGTACAATAATGGAGGTTTCGTGCAAGGGGCTACGTGGTCGAAAACCGTTATTTTCGTCAGCGTTTGCAGCAAAACTGCTCTCTGCATTCTGAGAGTTCCTCGCGTTCTCCAATATCTGCGAGCTTTTATTTGGTAAGTTTTGACTAGGCACTACTTGTTCCGTTATCAGTTCTTTGCTCGCTACGTCCTTGGATTCACCGCAGACAATGTTGGGCGAAGTCTTTGACTTTAAAATACTAGATTCTTTGACCAGATCTGGTAACTGGGTCTTCGATATTTCAGGCAGGATCGTTGCTTTGTAAATAGGATTATCGTTGTTTAACAAGTTCTGAGAAGGACGGTTAGCGGTGTACGGTTTTATCGGGGATGAAGAGAATAAAGCCGTGGGTGATATTGGCGAAAGTTGAGTATTGTTCGATCGCAACTTGCTCGTTCCCTGTAGGAATGCTTGCATCGTTGGACTCGGTTCTGGAGCGGGATTTAACAGCTTCTGATGTTGAGATATAGCGTCCGTGAAATTTCTCAATTGAGTATCCACATTCGAGGCTGAACCTGACTTCATGACAGAACCACCAAAAGCCGTGCCGCCAAGTAAATACTTCTTTTTCAATTCCAAGGATAGCTTCGAAGCAATACCTTCCGTGGAATGGGTGCGATTCAATAGATAATCTCCTTTACGTGGGTTTATCAACGGAAGTCGGTTCGTGTTTGTGGGTCCCAGTAAATTTGTGATGCCTTCTTTCTCAGGACGAGGGCTTACATTGTAATCTATTTTTATTTGTGATTTGGCGTCCAACTCTTTGTCTTGTTTCAAATTTCCATTGATCGATGAGATAACTTTGCTTTTTACTTGAACCTTTTTAGGCTCAACGTAATTTCCCCTGGTTTTGCGGACATACGAGTCATTGATCGTGATTTCTGGGATTTCATGTTGCGTTGGAGTTGCACCATCGTGTTCGAATTCAGAATCCGTTGATATCTCGGTGGCCGAATTTTCTTCACTCTCTTCTGACGTACCCTCGTTTGAGATAATCTGTGAATACATATAGAAGTTAACGAAGGAACAAGTATATCAAGAATAGTAAATGGAGGATTAGGAGAAGAAACACTGAGAATCCATTACTGGTAAACTTTGCTAGTGGTCTTTTTATGACTCTCAAAGTCCCTTATCATTAACTGAATACAGATTGGATTCTGATTGTTCTTACTCCCGATTCTTCAAATCTAATTAAAAAACAAGAAATTTTGTTTAGTGTATTAGTTGGAACTATTAGTTGCAAGGAACATGATGCATTTGGTCAGCTCAGAAGAGTGTTCTGCATGAAAATTTCTCATTCTCACTTTCAATACTAAGAGTTCAGTAATAGAATATAATATATAGAGTATTACAAATGTATCGGTGAATGTATGATGTTCCTAACTCATTAGCGATTCATAATCACCTAATGTTTATTGCGAAGTCGACTGTAACAGTAATGATACGGATATGTCGAGAATGAAACAGTGAGATTTTTTAATAAAGTATTGGCTGGTGGTAATTTCAATATTAATACAAATTGATAAGAGTTATGTTGCCAGTTTTAGCGTGAACACTAAACCAAACACAAACGATTAATTCATTTTGAGTCACTGTTAATTTGGAATTAGTTCAACAGGTCACTCCATTCGTACATAAAACTGCTTTACCTTTTCCTCAACGGCCTTGGGTATTTTAAAAAGATATACCACCATCAGCCAACTATAAGCAATATCTTTTTGTTCTACTTTATTAACATATCTCACACAATTACGTTAGATGTAAATCATAAAATTGAAAAATATACATTCGAAAATATATAGTAATCATTTTTAAAGTTGTATCCATCATGTGCACTCGTATATGTTGTGTCGATCAAAAATATATATATATATATACATGTATATATTGTATATGTTAAGATACTACGCATTTATCTTTCTTTGCTCGATCATTTTTAGGAGGTACGGATTTTGTAGATTCCCGCAGGTCAGTGTTTAATAGTGGAAGAGACTTTGTGAGGTGAGAATGTTTATGTTCGTTGCTAGTATTTCCTAATGTATTTACTGTTTTACTTATTTCGCTATTTCCTATCTCAGTTGAATGTTTTAATTTATTAATCCCTATGTTTATCGTGCTCTTGTGTTCATTAGAAGTAATATCTGCTATAGCTAATCTGTCATCGATTGCAGTTGAACTTGATTGTATATTAGAAGTAGATTTATTCAAAGAAGACGGGACATTCGACTTCCTTTTCGAAGATCTTCTTCTTACAGGAACGTCAGGAGTAAGTTGTACATTCGATGTACCAGGTTTTATCGAGAAATCGATTTCACGATGCTCGTATTTTCTTTCTGGTCTCTTTGGTACCGTATCATCTTCGATACGTGATACGACAAAATTGTTAGTCATATTCATTTGGTTCACACGTTTTGGTGTTTCAATGTTTCGTTCAACAATTTTAATTTTGGCAACTTGATCATGCTTTGCAGATAAAGCTGGTAATTCGGAGGAAGATCTGGAATTTTTGTGTAGCGTTTCAAATTTATTAGTAATTCCTTTCCTTATATTTAAAGCATTATCACTTGAATGCAAAACATTATGTTTACTAGCTTTACCATCGTTAAGTAACGACATTTGCGTTATTTGTTTTTCATTTATTTTAGTACTGTTATCTATTGCTTGTTTGCGTAATTCGCTTCTTAAGTGCGGAATAAACTTCGTGTGTTCTGTAGATTGAAGCGCGTCACTTTTAGGTCTTAAATTCGTCTGCGTTACGTTGATTTCTTTTACAAGATGATCAACTGCTACTTTATCTTTTTCTTCGCACAATTTAGATTTTGATGCATTTGATTCTACATTTATTGGTTCTGTATTGCCTTCATTTTTGTGAGAATCAATTACTATACTCTCATGTGATTTATTTTCTGGAGTGTCGTTGATTGGTAATTGCTTCGGATGGACTTCATTCTCGCACAAATGACTTGTTATATTTTCCTGTGATTTAATTTCTATAATGCTATTCATTTGTTGCACGGGCAACGATTTTTCTTCTGGATTAATTTCTATTTTAGGAGAATTAGTTGCGAGATTTTGGTTTCCTTTGACAGAATCAATTTGTAAGCTATCATTTAAGTTTTTACTTTTATCACTCGTATACTGCGGCTCAAGTCCAAGAACTTCGTTATCAGATATGTCGAACAACTGTTGGAACTCTTCTATTTTATTTACACATGCTGTATCTTGTTGACTATCCATATTTTCTATATGCAATATGATGGGCGGAGTATCCAAATGCAATTTCGATTCGATACGTTTTGCATCGATCGAAACTATTCTCTCGTTTTCCTGCTCTATTTGTTCAAATCGTTTATCAATAGAATCAATGTCAATTTCACTTAACTCATCCGTATTTACATTTATATCGCTTTCAATTTTTGAATTTTTTGATTCTTTTTTATCCTTGGTTCCTATTTTATCGGAAGATTCCTGCGTTGTTTTCTGAAAATATTTCATTAAATCCTTTGGTTCAACTTTAGTAGATAGTTTTGGTTTAACGTCCAATTTTACAACTTTAACATCCGACGATTTGGGGTCTTGAGTACTCTGATCTATCGTTTTCTGTTTCTTCTCGTTTGTAAAATATTTATTAATTTTCCTTCGAGCATTCTCCGTGGATAAAGGTCGAAGTTCGCCTATTGAAATTTTATTTCTTGCTTTCCTTTGTCTTAAATCTCGTTTTAACTTATCGAATGAACTATTTCCATCAGACTGCTCCGGTTGATTGCATACTTCTTTGGGCACTGTTAATCTAACAGTTTCAATAGACGTTTCTTCGTACGACTTCTCATTCGTTGGTGATGGTGAAGTGATTGTCACTATTGGAACGCGTTTATTAATATCCTTCATGGACAATTTTAACTTGTTAACCCTCAACTTTGTACCATCCGAATAATAAGATTCTGATTCGTCCGCAGTTAATTTATCTTGAATATCAGACGGCAACAATTCGTCACACAGTGTTTCAGTTGATTTATAAATTTCAGACGTGGAGGATGGCAATGATTCTTTACTCCGACTTGGAGAGGAAGTTACTAGATCCGGTAGTATTTCTTTGAGTTTTGCTACTTCCTCGGTAGCAGATTGGAGTGTACTATTGTAATTAACCTGACTAAGTGGAATAGCATCTGGAAGCATAATTCCTGCAAACCCTGATTGCAGTTCAACCTTCGGTACAGTAGTTGTTGTAGAGGATGTATTGATCAGACCAAAAGTTATTTTATTGTTTGTATCGTTACGTTTATGAACAGTTGTTTCGACCAACTCATTGGTAATAGTACTCATATCGTCTAAATTTTTGTTAGCAGAACTTGACATATTATTTAATTCATTAATTTTATTATTATCAATATCATTATGTTTTAAATTAGACTGATTATTGTCGTCTGATGATTCGTTCTGGATTTGTTGGTTTTTATTTAAATTTGGAAGATCGTATTCCTCTACTAAACTTTCATACTCCGAAATACTTTCGTCTATATTATTAGCTTTATTATCCTGTACAGTCAAGTGATTGGAAATAATTAAAGGGGTGTCGAAATCTATGACCTTCTTTTTCTCATCGTCTGATATTAAATTACAAAGGGAATCAGGAATTATACTTCCACATGCCTCGTTTTGGGGTGTGTTCTCCTTACTATCCAATTTTATGATCTGTTTGTGATCTATTTGTTGATCTGTGTCTTTTGCTAATGTATCAGTCGTCAACGTTTCTTTATCCAACGACTTTTCAACATCTCCTGTATCAACAATGTCTTGCTCAGTCAACATTTCACTGTTATTCACGTTTGTCTCCTGGCGTGATATTAAATTAGGTATTTGTGCAGGAAGGTCGAAAGTTTCTTCAATTATGTTATCTACAGAATCTTGAGAAATTTTCACCTCCGTTTCCGAACCGGTATCCGTGTCGGAGCTACGTGTGGGATTCTTCAGCCAAACTTCTTGTTTCCTTAGCTCTCGAGCACGTATGTCATCTTCATCCTCGGTGGCTGTTGTACTTTCATCATCTAAATAAAAATAATAAAACGCTTTTATCATAATGATGAACAAAGACAACTTACAAGTGAACATAATACGACAGTATCATAGGTACTTTGACGTGAAAGTCTGTTGATAATACCCAGACAACACAGTAAATCACACATTTCAAAAAGCACCAGCGTATCAGTGACACTCCCAGGTTCCATAGCGCCACAGAGATATCATCAGGATTACACGTATTGAAATGCACCAGAACAACATGCAGTGCTGTTCCAGTATTGATACCGCCTGCCAATGCCGTTCATTCAACAATTTTTTCAGCAGTGGCTTACAATGACATTTCCCCATCAACATTATAAACAAACATTAAAAATACCAGAACTAAACAGTTTATTCATTTTGATTCTAAAATAGATTAACATGAAACAAAGATATAAGATTATACTTGTTTTTATTCTTTTTTATAACCTAAATCGATACAGCAATTGTTGGCTGTAAGTGAAAATGTAAAGTAACATATGTAAATATAAATAATAAATACTACATATTGTGCAATATTAATAGAAAAAGAGTTTTTGAACCTTTATTCATCATACCTGTATCATCATATTATATATCATTTTTATATTTCCCACTTTAAAGATAAGAGAGAGAAAGATATATACGAAAGCTATAAGAAAGAGTGAGACAGATGTTACCTACTCTATTGGAGAACCCCTGGCGCCATCTCTGTGAAAAGTGCTCAAACTGGTCGCTCAGCATTATCGACAGCGAAGTAAACTACTGAGAACTACTAGCGCCATCTCTTAGAAGGGCGCTGAAGCTAGGTCGGTAATTAGTTTCACTACTCTCCTCAGAGATGGCGTTAGTAGTTTTTGAAGTTCACTTTGCTGTCGATAATGCTGAGCGACCAGTTTGAGCACTTTTCACAGAGATGGCGCCAGGGGTTCTTCAGTAGAGCAGGTAACATATGTCTCACTCTTTCTTATAGCTTTCTTATATATCTTTCTCTCTCTTACCTCTAAAGCGGGGTATATCAAATAAATTAAAATAAAACTATTCGACTGTACATCCCGACAACAAAACTTTGTCACAATAAGAGCACTGTGATGTCACTTGGGGTAATAGTAAATGACAGATGATGATAATAATTATACCTTCATTTGTATATTCATCGCTGGAATCTTCGTACTCGTTGCTTCCTGTGTCAGACTGTTCCATTGCAGCGTGTGGATGAGAATATCGTAACGTCCAATTTTTGGCGAGTTCAAGAGTTCCTTCGGTCGTCAACGGTTGATCTATCGCCTCTTCGAAAACCTCGTTGTCTTCGTCTGAATCGCTGTTGAAATATCGAGGAACTTTAAAAGCCTGTTACACCGAGACAGCTGAACGTAACTGACCTCATATCTGAAATATCATCGCTGGAGCCCATTTCTGCAGTGGAAGCACCGAAATTCCTATCTGTCCATTCATCCTCGTCCATTTGACTTTGGGGTTCTTCAGCGTCCGATATTCCTGCTAGATTCTCGAATTCTATTCTTTCTGGTGTTTGTCCACGATCTAGTAAGTCGAGGCCAACAACGCCTTCCAGAGGAGTCTTCGCCTGAATACGATATAAATAACAGTTTACAATCTTGATTAATAGAAGATTATGTAGTAGAATCAAGATTCGAATCACACCTTGTCTGGTGTTTTAAGGTGTACAGGTGTGGCTGGTATGTTCTCTTTGTTCACCGTAGTTTTCTTTTTCTCTACACGAGTCTTTAACGTTCCAGAGAAACCAAAATGTTGCATACAGTAAAACCTCCCACCATTTTTATCCCGATCAAACGTATGATTTCCTACAACCGAAGATTACAATTAATAAAAACAATTAATAAAAATTCAATCGCTATGCGATAACCGATTTGAAATTTCGAAACGAAGATTCAACCTATTCTCAGCGAGATAGAGCAATATTCGCAGCGAAAACAGCCTCGATGAAAAAATTTCCCTTCAGCACTAAGTCTCTCCATTAAGTAAACTCTCTTATTGCAAAAATGACACATCTCCGAGCCTCCTTGCGCAGGTAACGTTATCGTAGGTTTAGTATTCTGTAAGAATAGTAGAGAAGCAGAGTAGTAATAATTAATTTCACGCTTTTAGTACAAAAGAATCTTAGTCAGCACATGTGTTTCATTTCTCAAACGAGATTGTATAATATCTTGTAACACAGTTAAATATTAATTGTGTCACGTTGCACAGTTAGAAGACACATGAAATTAAGTATCAACGTAAGTACCATTAGAATCGCGGACATTTTAGTTCAGTTATGATGTTTAGTTAGGAAAGTTGGATACATAGAGAAAACTTATTTAATGGTAGTTATATTCATGTACATATAAGGTGACCAGACATCTGCGCCTGTCCAACATTTCATTGTAAAACATCTGGTCACTTTATGCATATACATCATACCAACCATTCACTGAAATGTGTCTTTTATGTCCTATCGAAAATAACAAATACAATTTACGAATACGTAGGTACACAGATACGAGACGATCCGCACCGATGAAGCTATACGATAAATGCAATGAACGTCACAAGGACATCGAATATCCTGCTGACTATATCCTCCAGTACTGAACCTTTGTAACATCGTATTTACCGATTTTTGCACCTTGGGTCCCGTGTCCTGATTTTTATTTGAAAATTGCTCGGCCATAGCCGAGACTTTATTGTGCCCGAGCACATTACCCTCTTTGATCTTCCTGTCAATACTCCTCAGGGTATTGTCAATATCAGCGTACTTACTATCTGTCTCCTTCTGTTCCCGTCCCTTCTTCTCCATCTTGATTTGTCGAGCTAAAAACTGAATGAAGCATATACACATCTGAAAAAGATTGATTATTCGGTACTCTTCAATCATTCATATGCCAACCTGTTCTCGACTCCACTTAGGAACTCGTTCTACTTTGTCGTGTCGGACCGAGCGGCTCGTCTTACTCTCCTCGATTTTCTTCTCGATTTCCTTTACATTCCAATCGGTCTTTTCGATTTTACCTTCGCAACGAAACAACAGCGCAATTGTATATTCTCGAATCATACGTAAGAGCACAAAAAAGTGAAGGAGGCTTATAAGAAAAAATTAAAGTATACGTATTAAGGCAATAGCGCGATTGTAATAAATGCTTGAAAAATGGGCGATCTAATTATATATGTATATGTAATAAAATTTAGAGTATAACAAGTAAGACGATGACAAACCAATGGCACGTAAGAGATCTCTGGGTTTTTTCTCAGCCGGAGCAGATCCTTTTAGCTTGTCTTCGATACTTTTTATTCTGCCGGAGAACTCTTCGTCTATGCTATTTCTATGATGGCCAGCGTGTATCTTCGGTTCTCTGTCCTAAAAACAATTGAACGGTGTGAAATAAATTCGAATACGCAAACGATAGGCTAGACGATCACAGATTTGTAAAATTTGTAAGAACAAAAGCGAAAAATGCACCATAATTCTCTCGTATCACAGTACATACATGGAGAGACACTAAGAGAGAAAGAAAAAGAAAATAAATGCAGTTTATGTACATATGAATAATTAGTGTGTCATATTTTATATTCGTTACAATGTGTAGTGTTATTGTTATATCTGTTTAAGAATACGTAAGCGCCCGCAATCGATGCTGTGAACATCCCTTCAGTTTCAAAACAGTTAGTGGTATAATCGAGGAATCGTTTCTTGCATCCCTCAATATCAGATGCATAAACGTCATGCATGTCATTTAAAATTTCATATTGCTCTTATACAGTTAGTTAACACACGTTCGTCTTTTTTATGTGCAATAAAGTATCACCAAATAATTTGTCGCACACGATTAGTACGTAGTCAGTTCTAGTAGAACAGTTCTTTTTCAATGTTATGTTAAATGCCTGTTGTTATATTGTTTATTCTATTATTGAAAAAAAAAGAAAATATATATAAACATCTTCATGGCCCCCGTTTAATCGTTTGTTAAGTTAACTCCAAAAGTAAATGTGAAAAGAAACAATGACATTGTACACTCCTGAAATCATTCATTCTCTAGCTTACTGGATATAATATTTTCTGCTCTAGAGATTTCACTCTATCCTTGAAATTCGGTGCTGTTTGGCGGTACAAGAATATCGAATAATCTTCGAACGGCTCGTCTTTCTCACGTTTCGCGTTCGCTTGCAGCATCTGCATACTTTTGTAGAATTGCTGCGTGGCCATGTTTCGTAAATATTGCCGTCTCCTCATACGTTCCACGCGATTTTTCTCTATCTCCGCGAGTCTCCTCTGCCTTTCCTCCTTCACGATCACCGTGAAATCGTACAGCGCAATTAGTTCAGTTTATCCAGACAGTTACTGTCAGCTTAATTCCCATTCGACAATCAAATAAAACTTTCACAACGTATGTACAACTTATGTTACGTGGTTTGCTAGCTATTAAACTCGTAATGATCAACAATGGACAAGAACGATGCAAATACAGGGGTGGTAAGATCGGGGGTTTCTTCAACTCTAGCTTGACTAACGATATTCTTTATCTCACAACAGACAATACTTCTGGGGACACGAATGATTGTATCTATTGTTTAACATTTAAATTATCTTCGTTTTTCTTCTCTAATGGATCACTAAACAACTAGGAGAGTGTTTTATGCAATCTATTTGTTCTGAAGAAATTTTGTTTAGTAGTATATGACGAATACAGAAGCTGGCGTAGCAAATATATTATATGTGTAACATATATATAGATATTATAGAAAAAGTTTACAACATAACCGATAGTTTCTGTAATGTTCCACTGATACTTTCGTCGAGTACACTAAGGGATCAGAACGCAACGACTTCCTTCTGCATCATGGTAATGGTAACTCCAATAATAAAGACTAACAACGACGCGATTATCCCACGATACATAAGTGCTTCAATCTTCTGCCACCGTGACTACAGGATATAAGCATTGTAAGTTTTGTGCGTGAGATGTTAGTGTTCGATTCTGAACCCCTTATGGAATATCTTTACAGGTAGAACAGTGCAACTTAAATAGAAAATGAAGAGAACCATTCCATAAAGCGTTAACTGTGATTCAACCCTTTGCATTCTTTGCGTACTCTGAAAATCCTTCGACCATCGATGCGAAGGGTTGAGTTTGATATTAAATGAGAAAAGTATGTTTTTCAACCCTGGATGATTTGCTATCCAAAAAGCTTCCAAGAACGTGTAATTAAAAATTTTGGAAGAAAAATGTTCTGCATTTTTCACAATGTTAATGATGGATACTTGATGATTCGATCGAATGAAAAGAAGACACTTACCACTGTCGCACCCATCTTCTCGGTGCTCCGTCTCTTTCGAGAACGTCGGCTAATCGTGTCCCCTTTCTTATCCGCGGGGCTTACATTTTCGTTATGTCGCGATCGTGAGTGTCTTGTTCTCGTTCCGCTATCTTGCCTGACGATACGGTCAATTAGCTGAACTTTTTGGTCCGCTGTTAATTGGCTCAATTGCTTACTATGTGCCGGCCTGTCTTCGTTTTCAGATTCCTTTACAAAAGACGATCAAATGCAATCGTTATACAATCATAGGGGACAGAAAAAAAATGAAAAGAAAAATAATAATAACAAATAGATGAGAAACAAGAATGAACAAAGCCGCTACTTTGACAGATACCACTTAATTGTAAAACGGATTAATGGTTAGTGACTTCTCGTTAACTTTACTATTGCTCGACTGACAACACTCGTGGTCCCTATTGAAATGACTTGGTGGTTCGAATACTTTCTTCAATGATGATGCAATTATATTGTTCTCAAGTTTATTCCTTATCCAGTTTATCGCAACTTTCTCATCCGCTTCTGCAATATTTTTGCTCAACGGTATTCTGTTATTATTATGATCTAACGATTCGACGGTGATTTGTCGCGAAAATAATCGAGGAACGGGACGTGATAATGATTCTGATCCTCTGTCGTGTGATAGGCTACGATTCCATTGGGACGTAGGATCGGGCGTTCGTGGACGAGGATGGATCTCGTTTGTTAAGAGGTGTTCTGGCGACTGTAAACGTTCGTGCGGTGATATCGGACATGATACTGAATACTATAAAATACGGATAACATGTTAACGATCTTCCAATCTCGCTCGACATTCTATAGATTTACTTACTAATTTCGGATGTTTAATGTACGGAATTTCACCACGGAAAACTTCGTATATCTGTGTGAGGTAGGAAAACATGGCGAGTTTATCGGGTACGTCGCACTGAGCCATTTCCTCCCCTGTCATTATCTGCAAAGATTCGCCGTTTCTACAAGTCAACTCTACCTTCTACGCTGTAGCGTTACAACGTGCATTGAGGAAACGCAGCTTACCGGAGGTATGCCCAGTTCTTTTTCTAAAATATCGAAGGCCAGCTGATTGTTCGTTGCTGTATCATCCGGGTTCAGATTGTGAAAATCTATCAGGTTTGGACGGTATCTGTGAATGATTGCACAAATAGCCAAACCGTTCTTGAAGGAGGCACCCATGTCTTCTATACGGACAGAATCGTACAAGGCGACTTGTTTTTGCAGCCAGCGAAGCAGCGTGTCCGGGTGTACTTGCGATTCTCCGCGCAGATCTACGCAGAAACGTAGAATGTACGATTCAATGAAACTTTTTTCTATGTCTAATTATTTTCGCTACGCTGTGCGAAACAGGCTGTAGATATAATCGTATAAAAATTTACCCCGACGACGTCGTTTCTTGGGAATATCGATATCAGTCTGTACGAGAGGCTGTTTGATGCTGTCGGGGTCATCTGTGTCCAACAGACTTCGTACTTGTATTGGCGTCACAGAGGATGCGTTCAGATTAGGGTATCTTGAACAGAAATCGGGCGAATAAGTATGAAAATACTGAATAAAATTGCAAGAGCAAGGAAGATTGGTACTATCGGTACCTCGTGTGAGGATCCAATGTGTACGTAGCGTAATCTCTGTTGAGATTTTCAGGCGTAGTCTGTCCAAGTAGCCTGTAAATGGACTCTCGTTCAGCAATTACTTCTAATGGCGATACACTCGCGCCCCAGCCTTTGATCGCCCAGCAAGCGTCCAAAGAGCTCAAAAATCCTCTTGCACAACCTGATCCAGTTGGCCAGAATGGCTGCAATCATTTTTATCATACCCCATGACATATACATTTGAGAAATAGAATTCAGAAGAGAGAGAAGAACCATCTAAACTAAATCTATGAAAACAGTAGACGACGTACCTCGAGGAGGCTGTCACCGACAAGAATCATAAGTAATCTGTGACCACGACGCTCCAAAACTCGACTAGCATTCTCCGCCGCATACATAGACGTGAAGTCGAACATAGCCACGTCTGGCTGGCCGTAATGGTTCACCGCGAATTCCATATCCATCATTTGGTATTCGGTGGAGAATTCAGCCGCTTCCCTGGCGTAGAGCATCAGTGCCTCGCGGTCTACGTTCTCTTTCGCGAGCAATTTCGCTGTGTCAGCATGGTCCTGCACACAAATGGTTCAAATTAATCATCATCGTTCAGTTGTCATCGAATAATCACATCTGTACAGCTCCACGAATACAGGATATCGTTCGTACCTGCAGGATTACTCCTTTGTCTATGAGGCTGTGCTTCTTGGCAGTCATGACAAAGTAGTGGGTGTCGTCCTTGTAATACACAATGTTCTCCAGATCTATACCAGTCTCCTGGTATAGTTCCTTGAAAAATTTCTGATTGAAAATGAAAGCAACGCCGCTGATTTCTTCCACTCGCGCCTCCGCCTCGGTCCGTTTGTTGATGAAGTTCGCCGTGATGGCGATGGCGAGTTTACCGCGAAACTCTTTCCGTTTGAAACCCTCCAAAGTGTTCCTCTTGCCGTCGGCGCCGATCAACACGTCGAACTCGTACTGAGAAACCGGATGATCGGCGGGAGTGGTTTTCGCTCTCCAACCAATCTCTGAAGAAAAGATGTCAAAATCAGTATCTCGAAGGAAGTAGTTGCGGTTATCCTTATTCGGTTATCCTGACAAAATATTCACAGAATTCGTTTTGCTTTCGTACTTCTGTAGCACCAGAACCAAAGTATAATATGTCGTTTAGGGAGCCCGAAAATCTTTCTTCTCCGTCGAGATTTTAAGGAAGAACAAAACGTTTCGTCCTGGCGCGGGTCAATAAAAGTTCACGCGCGAAGAGGCTCGATCGAGCATTAGAAAGGCTGGATTTACTACTCACTGCCCTCTTCCTGGTTCTCTGGCGGCGGTATCAGAGAATCGAAGCTGACGCTCTCGTGGAACTCGACGCCCAGGATCAAAGCGACTTTGAGCAAGATACATTGGAGCTGTCGGATGCTGATGTGATCGATTGCGCCCGCGCAGAATTTCCCGAAGAACTTCTTCGCCCCCAGGCCGCGGAGATCTTGAATGACGAATGGCCAAAGGTGAAGGACGTTGTTTCTGGACATACGGTCTCTTTTCTCGACAACGACCACCTTGGCGCCTAACAGCTGCGCTTCTATCGCCGAACGAAGCCCACAGGGACCACCACCGATTATCAACACCTGTGCAAACAAGTAATTCGTCAATCTCCAACCGCTAATTTTTAAATAAAACGCCGCGGTCCGCTTGCCTAGCTTCTTCTTTCCTTTGAATTGAATTCAAGAAGAATTTAAGAAGAAGAATAAAATAAGATATCGGTCTTACTCTCGTGTTGGGGCATGCTTTGCCACGATTGTAGCACTTGTGATTGGCTCTTTGATCGAATTTCTTCCATAGCGCCTGCGCTTTCCACGATCGCAGTTTCGCTTTCAGTTTCGGGTAGAACTGATTGATCGTGTTGGGCCTGATCTTGAGCAGGTCACAGAGGTACCTGTAGTGTCCGAGGATGGACTTGAGAGTGGTCGCGTTGCAAAGCAGATCGAACTCCTCGTTGGCCCTCGCCACTTCCGGCGAGTTCATCGTTTGCTTCCGACTGGCCTGCTGGTGATCCATTTTCCTTGAGCCTGTGCTTCCTGTGCTGGAGTCGACGATCGTGTTAATCTATCATTACCTGCAACAACAACACATACATTTTTATTTTTACATGCGCTGTAAATTAAAATTGGATGAGATCCGAACAGAAAATTGAGGAGTGCACTCGTAAATTATTTAATCAGCCCAGCATGAAATTAAATGAAAAATTGCTACAACAAAGACGTATCTCTCAAGTTGTTAACAGCTAACTATGTGTTCCTTCCTTTCGATTTTTACAAAATGGTATTCTTTACGAACTTCACGTATCGCACGAGAATTAGTTGTAGATTGTTTAGAGCCCGTTGTATTTCGATAAACAGACTGCTCCATGCGTTCTTTCCTATTCACCTAAATACCAGGGAATCAATCGATGGTATCGCGTGTATTCCGGCGAGCCAGTCCGCGGTTTCTTCCTCCGACTGTGAGTCCTCGCGTGACTCTTCTTTTCCCAGACCGCGACGCACCACGGATTTACCCTGGAATTTACGCCGCGGCAACGTTTTATTTCCGTCGAATATTTCTGTCGGTCGAGCGAGGAGAGAGACTCGGGACGGGACGACGAGCCGCTTAAGGGAACAATGCCACGGTGGTGTCTTTTATCTTTGGATTAAGTGTTCGTACGCGTCGCGTTTCTCGCGCTTCGATAAGCGCCGAGATGGACGAGCCTCGAGTGCAAAGTGTACACGCGTTGGCGCTCTTTCTTTCGATCCTCCAAGCTAAAATAGGACGCAAATCTGGGACGACAAAATTGCATTTCAAGACGCGTTTAGAGAAAGGACACGATTTTCAAGATTTATCGGCATTCGCGTGCACCAGTAAAGATAAGGACTTTAAAGTTTGAACTTAAACTCGAGAACTTGAAAACTAAAGGTTCGAACGTGACATGCGCGCAAGATTCTTCTTAATTTCTTTGTTCTTAGTTGGCTCTCGAGTGCGAGAGCAACCTCTGATTAACTGAACAGATGGTCATTATTCTGAGAAGTAGATAATTGCTTGCGGAGGAAATCTATTTCGTTAATACATTATCTGAATGGTACACAGAGCAGAGCACGTAGCTCAGGTTCTGCCGGTGAATCGGATTACTCGATGATCGATACGTGAAAAATCGAGCGTAATTTCGCAACGCGAGGCACGTGACGCTGCTTCCGTTTGCCTCGTGAAACTGCGAACCTGCTCCTATCGATTTTCCATTATCTCACGTAGGGTAAAGCTATCGGCGAGTGCCTAGAAACGAGTTTAGAAATAACCATTCTTTTTTTGATAACGTGGAAGCTACCACGGGATTCGAACGGAAGGAAGGAGCAATGATGTCGAGGGAATTCCTCAACCCTTTGCACTCGGATGTTTCCTCTGAGGGAACGTCAGCATTGATTAGTGATTATCGAGATTAAACTTATTCCACAGCAGATTTTTGAGAAATGTATGTCTGAAATTTTTCAAGAAACTTTAGTAATACAAAATGTTGCTAAAATATTGCTAATTTAGCAATAGTTTCTATTACCAATAGAAAGCAGTCGAGTGCAAAAGGTGTTACACCCTAGCAATTATTTAATTACAATTTTCCACTCTTCCTCGATGTAATTTATCGCGCCAAGTTGTTACAATTTTAACATAATGGATTGTCATATATATCGTGCACCATAATGGCGTCCAGCGAGGGATTGGTTGCGAGGAAAGGGTAGTTCCGCGACGACGAATGCACAAGGCGATTATACGAGTTTCCATCGTGAGATCGATATAGATTTGATGACGTCAATAACGAAAGCAATTCAGACACGGTATATTTTCACTGAAAGTAGCTGTGCATACTCTCGATATTGTCTTCGAAAACTATTAACCACTCACACTGGACATAGAATCGCAAAGATCAAAGATAACAATCGGACGACAATTTCTACAAACTAGTTCGAAAAGAAATAAGAACAATGCATGAACCTCGCTTCACGATCAGAAATGCTTCGCGCAGCGCGATGGAAATCGACAGTCGAGTCAGACCGGATGGAAAAGAGCAAAGACTGCGCTCCGATCGAGGAGGCCGTCGTCGAGAAGTTCGTAATCGAGGCGAGAGTAGGCACCGCGCATATCTAGGCGAGGTGATCGCGTCCCGGACCATCCTCGAGCCACTCGAAATGTCACGAGGTGGCTGCCGACGTGCCTTCTGCGTGCCTTTCGACTCGACCACCGATAAAAGTGCAAGCTAAATGCGGAGGGAAGCCGAGAATCGCGACGACGATGCCGCTTGTGCCGCGGACACGCAGAAACAGGAACAGAGGAGGTTCGTTGCCGGTCTGTTATTGATTTACGAATCAATTAATCAACGACTTCCGTCGATACCAGCGTTACTATTCACGCGGTACTGTCGGTCACGCTGTGCAGCTTCTAATGCAACATTGTAGCTGTTGAGGCTGTTTAGTTAACGTGTGTGTTCCTTGAAACTTGTCACGAGTCTTTGGCTAAAGGAATTGGTCGATTTTTCTCAAAATAGCACTGTTACTTCTCTATTATTCTGATTAAAGAAAGAGAATAGTAATGAAATCTCCCAAATCTTAGATTCGACGAGTGGCTCGCGTGTCACGTTGTTTCTGGAAACGACGAGAGCGACGGGTATACAAAAGTGGAGGAGGCGAAAAGCAGAAGAGGCGTAGGTATGAACGTGGACGTCGGATGACGCTCGTTTGCCCGGACAATTTGCCGTAATGACCGGAACAGCTGATATCGTGCGCGCACTACGAGAAACGATTCCTCTTTCTGCCGGCGTGAAACCTTGTACGCCTCAATTTCCACCGCGTTCGAATCCCAAAGATCGTGATTACCGCGTCAAGCCCGCCATCATCGGGTTCGATCCTGTTTCTCTTCACCTTTTGCAATTTTCCTGCGACGACCACTTTGCGTTAGCAATTATTATTTGATATCGCTTTCTATTTTATTTTCATTTACTGCAATGCTTCAGATGTGCTTCGCAGAGAGCATTTAAATCCATTTCTCCTTTCTTTCAATCTACCCCAAAGTAAAAGTTTATATTTTAATAAAAGCTGTAATACTTTTTTTAGAAAATCGTAAAGATACTCCATTTTTGTACAACAAACGCTCTATCAGAGATCAATATTTTTGATATTATTTTAGAAACCGTTTTTTTCTTCCGCACAAGAAGGTAGTTGGTCTTTTATAACAGAGTGCAAGGAGGTTGGGCACAAGTGGTGATTACAAAAATGCAGAATAATTATTCCATCGTTCTAGAATAATAATCTCTCTGGTGCAATAAGAGGAACGAGTTCGAGTAATTTCCGTGTTTAAATTGCCCTGTCGGATCCGTCGATAAATGTGCGAGTCATGCAAATTACTTGGCCGAAGCGATTCCCTTAACGAACGTCACGTCGTGTCCAGAAAACACGTCTAGCTCTCATAGCACGGATTACGTAAGGGCATCGTTAATGAACTCAATCGGTTTTCGTCTGGTATGATACGGTAATTTGAACAAGGTAAAAGGGACATCGCTGCCGAGCGAGCTGTGCACGCGTTAATTAGCTTTGCATCGTCCGATTAGAGGAGCCTCTCTGCTCGTAACAACGCGGTGCGAACGAACCGCTAAAAATTTCTCCTTTAACTAAACATCTCGTTAATTGGTTCTATTAACGCACCGCCGTTGGCGAAATTTGTATACGCGATCCACATATTACGTGACCCACAATCAGCGAGTCAACTCTTGTTTCACAGTTGCTTGAGAGAATCTGAATTTGTATATTTTAAATGATTATTATCATCATCGTGTCGTAGTGAAACGATTTAATTTTATCTCGAGGAACATAATTTAATAACATTGATATAATTAATATCTTATTTTATTATCGTTTTATCGAGAATTTCCCATGCACCTGACGCGAGTCTTTTTATAAACGTTCATCGGCCTCTGTTTGTAATTACGCCTCTGCCGGAAGCAGTGTCCCTAGGAAAATAAAGAACCCCGACAACTATTTTCATCGTTGGAGGAGATGAAAAAAGAAACGCGTTCCTATAAACAGCAGCTAATATCACGGCAGACTAATAGCCAATAATTTTAATCTACCGATCGCGCATATTTTCACACCTCTTTCTATAATACGCGCGACAACCGGTCGCGATAAATAAGAAAATTTCATATACGACACTTCCGACTCGTGGAACAGTCTCACAATTTATATTTATCTGATTCTCTGCATACAATTTTCTTCGAAAGTCAATATTTGACTAGTTGCAACTGGATTACTCATAAAATTGAAGCCTCTGACGCAATGCACCCTCGTGGAGTCCTCTGCGACAGGGGCCCGCATGATTCGTCGCGAAACACGTTTCATCAGTCTCTCACGTTTCGCCACGCTCTTCTCTCGCAACGAGATACGTTGGTTTTTAAAATAATTATTGAAAAAAAAGGGAGAGGGAACGAAGCTTCACAGACGGTCGGTACCAAGCGGAGGGTTCGCTTTGATCTCCGGAGGACGGCCACAGGGGAAAGTTGCACCGCGCTTCCGTTTCCCCGGCGCCTATTACTCGGATGCACGACGGCAACGACGATGCAGCGGCGTCCGTGGCGGGAATGCCGAGTTATCGGGTCGTAAGTTCAAAGAACCGCGTTGGAAGAGCGCCGGGTGTATCGACTGGGCGCGATATTACGATCGAGGACGCGACCGTGTACACCCGAGTCATTGTACGGCACCAGGGGAAATTAGCGATCGCTCGTCCCGTTTATATCGCTACGCAGATAAAATTGCAGCTCCTCGGACTCGTAATTATCGGGCGAGCCGCGAAGATGCAACGCACGCTGTCTTGGCGAGAACAAACGCTGGGTGGCTTTGTCGGAGGAAGCTTTATTTAGGAGATTCCATTATTATTTTCTTTTTTTTTTATCACCGCAACACTTTTTGAAGACGGATTAGCGACGTCTTTTTAATATTCGCATAACGAATAAGCAGTAGCGCTATTTTGTAAAGGGACATGGCTGACCTTGCTAACTGGGAGCAAAGTTTCAGAGAAACGAGGTTTCTGTAAGGAGTGAAGTATACTATTAGAGGCGAACGAGGTGTGATACTTTTTGGATATAGATTAGTGGCGCCTTTTAACGAATGGTTGTTTGGGGTGTGCATAAAAATTCTGGAGATTTCAGGAGGAGAAGAGAAAATATTGTTTGATACGGCTTCGTTTAGAGAGAACAGCGATGAGTAGGTACGATGATGAACAACGCTATGCATAATAGTATAATAATGGCTGGGACGAAGTTATCAGAGGAATAAACTTAATGATTCATGACGAGGAGACTGATCATCCAATAAAGTCTTGACGAGAGAAAACGCGCAAATTCCAATAACGAGACACTGGTAGTTTACTTGCACGCTTCGAATATTTCATACCACTTTGCGTCTGACCATCGCGCTCTACTTGAAATAGCAAAAAACTGTAATTCAAACTTTTTACCGTTCATTTTCTATATTAATTGAATTTATTACCGCAGAGAGCAATAATAAAAACTGCTGGACAATTTACAAGTTCCTCGAATCCAATAGAACCCATTACCAAGTGGCACCACTCGACTGAAGAAATGTCCCACTTAACAATCTACAAAAGTAGAGATAACATACATCGCTAAACAAGTAGATCGCTGAAAAAAATTCCGCTCCAAATTGCTGAATCTACAAACCACTATTATCGCCATTCCTCGCCTGCTCCATCCACGCTCGATACCTTCGAATCCACCGGAACCAGCCGTGAACCACTCTTTCTCGCGCCAATCGAGGAACCAATCGTCAGTTTCCGCGATTCGACCAATGCAGGTCGCGTGTGCACGTTGCGTTATCCACGCGACACGCGTCTCAACGATTTGCCAACGAAAGTGGACGCGAGGATCGACCGCGAATTTCCTCGATGGCCTTAGGAAACCCCTTCGCGATAAACCATTCCGGTCCCGCTTGCTGGAACGACTTGCTGCTCTCCATCGGGACGGGCAAGCCTATTGAAAAGCGGCGCGCAGAAATTTACCGTAAGCCTTGTGCCACCTGCGACGCTTGATCGGGCAGGTGACCCGAATGTTAAAACGTTGGACGCGGTCTGAAGAACGGGCGCAGCCTGGCAAACGGTTCACTGGGTTATCTATTAGAAGTCTCGGGACACGGTGTTGAGCAACGCGCCGCTAGCATAGGCAAAGGTGTCGCGCGGCTACGTTTCCCGTCCTGGCTTTGGAACGAAGCCCACCGTCGATCTCTTTTACGTTTCCTCCGAGGCCAGAGAGACCAGAAGAAGAATCGCCGCGAACGATCGCTCGTGCTCCAGATTCGACGGACCGGCGCGAACGATACGCCGCGATCGATCTTAATCGGCTGCGAGATTTACCGGATTTCATTGCGGTGCGCAACATGTCTCTCGACAATACGGATGCATTTCAGATGACTCACGCTTCGAGCGTATTTCTGGAGCTTTCCTATTAGTTTTATTATCGAGTAGAAGTGACTGAAAGCTAGAGTAATTTAACTCTATTAGACAAACTTAGGATAACAATAGAAACCTCTTACTCCGTTAGATTATTCCATCTTAACGCGCTAAGGGTTGAACACCCCCGCGCAAGAGACTTGCGATTCAGGTACCTCGCGCCAGCCAAATAAAGCAGGCTTGTCTCTTTCAGAAAGGAGAATGAATCAGTCGAGCATAATTTACACGAATATGTGTGGGTACGCAGAGAGCAGACGAGACGATCGAGTATTTCGAAAGGAAGAGAGATGAATAAGATTGGAAAGAGTCGCTTGGTCGCTCGTGAAAGAGTTTCGGAGCCAAATGCGTCCGACTCTTTCTCTACCACGTTCGCGATTCCTGGATATCGCGCGTGCACCAAAAAGGAACGACGCGTATCATTGGCGGAGTACCTGTTTCCCCGTGGAACAGAGCGACGGCGGCCTTTATACATAAATGATCAGAAGCAAGCAGGGCAGGCGGTGCTATAAATACAACGGACGAGGATGGTTCCAGGCTCGGTAAAAAAAAGTCCGTCTAGCGAAATGGGACGGCATATTTCCGCGGAAGAATCCCAACCGGGGACACTCTCGCTGTTTAAATAAACCGGCCGCCGCGCAGCTTTTTGCGCGGCCGATTTTTCGCGCCTCGAACACGTTTGAAAAATTCATCGGCGCTCCTGAATTAGTAATCGTTGAAACTGGTCGTTTCACGATCGATGATCGATCTCCTCTCGATGGTCATGTTTCAATACGTGCCTTCCTGCGTTCAATCAAGTTTAGTCCCTCTTTAATTTGCTATAAATAATACCGCGTTACCGTTTACGTGATACTTTGCAATTTTTTATGTTATCGTTGCGTCAAGCAACTTATTTGGACCAATTATTTTAAATGAAATCAATTATAATTTTCATTCTCTCAAGAGAAGAAAATTTGAATCAAATAAAGATAGAACTTGCTGGATGCCAACTCACTATTCCACGAGTCACAGTATTTTCCAAATATCGATTCATCACCAACAGCCGTACACCCTAAGTATTACTCATCCCTTGCGTCGCGTCTGACCTATGTCTCATCCTTGATTTTTACTCCCTCCAACCTATGAAACGATCCCTTCCAAAGTTCCTCGCGAATTCCTTAAATGCCAGGCCCAAACAACCAGAACAGCTTTCATATTCGCAATTGAGAATTCAACGCTTCACGCTGGACTACGTACCTTGCGAATGAAACCTTTCTTTGGAATTTGAAAACTGTTACACTCGATTCCTTCGACTCTGTTCAATCTGGAATCCAACGAGCCCATTTTCCTTATGGATCAAAGTATTATTTTGAGTGAAGGTTTTTTACGTTGGAAGGAAAATTCTGCTTTTTCGAGCGAAGCGTTGGAAGGAGCAAAGACGAAGGAGAACCGTTCGACGTTAAGGTGTGCCGCGGCTGGAAAAAGGAGGACTGAATGAAATTCACCGCGATCCGTGACGAGGAAACGAGGCAAGAAGCTTTCCTGGCTGTCGAACGATGGTCGACAAAGGTTTGCTTCGGCTGTTGCTAAAAGTAAAAGTGCTGCTAAAAATGTTGCCGAGGACCGCGGACTCCGCCTAAAAATCAATACCCATTTTCAGACGGCGCACTCTCTTTCTGCCGCTTACGCGGTTTTTCTCTGACCCAGAATCGCTTGCGCCACGTTTAAATAACGATTTATACTTATGCAACTTATTCGATGATACAGTTTCATCTTTTTTTTTAAATTTACCCATGTCGAGTCGAAAGGAGTGCAAATGGTTACCGCAAAATCCACTTTATAACGTTAATTATTATACGACAGAATATCAATTTCAAATAAATCCTCATCGAGACTTGCTCAACTCTTTCCACTCGACATATCGTCGATCGTAGCATGAGTGTGGCAAATGATGGGCAGTAAAGAGAATCAGTGAACTCCTATTATACGATCGACCTACATACATAGTCGCATGAACTGCTTGCCCCCTCGATGATTCAAATAAACGAAGTCCTACCATATCAAACTGAGCAGCAGGTAGTAAAGTGTGTCTCAAAGTAAGTATCTCGAAATATTAGTCTCTATCAGTCCGTTCAATCACGAGCTCCTACCTCCGTGAATACAATCGAGCTTCAAGCACAGCTTCTAATCAGGCAAAGTAATCCAGTGATGAATCGAAATACACAAAGTACCTTCGAATCCAAATATGCTCTATCAAAGTACACGAACATCCCAACCTATCGTGATCATCCACGCATTGGCAAACTTAACGCAGCGATCCCTGATCGACATCCTTCTGAGCTCAGTGCCGATCGACTCTTCCACCCCTATCTTAGTGTCCATCGTTGTTGGATCGCACGTTCACCAGGAAATAACAAACAACGCGTGGCTACTGCTTTCGCAGGAGAAGAGGAGAGACGGGTTGTGAGTGTGCCTCTATAAATACGATGGTGGGCGAACGAGAGATGTAATCCTGCGGAACTAGAACGACCGGGGCCGAGCAATTTTACAGAACTCGTGGGCGTCGATGAAGAAGCTGTCGGTGACAACCGCGTGCGTATTCCCGGACGCGTAGCTGCGTCTCTGTCCTACCCGAAGCGGATTCAACTTTTGTTCGCCCCTGCGCCCTATTCAGATCCATTTTCCCTTTCAAAGGGACGAACGCAATTTCAGATCGGGAGGAGCCGCGCAGCTGCTCGATAATCACTCTTCAACGACCGGTCTCGACCCGATTTCAGGGTCCACGCGTCCACCAAAACGGAGTTCATTGGATCCAGAGTAGTTTCCGGTGGCGATCGGTAATTTCCAGGGGGCCAACCGATCGATTCGTCGAGGCATACAAGTCTGATACAAAATGGAGCGTATCCACGCTGATCCAATCAGCTGGTAACGAGCGAAACGGTTCAAGTACGCGAAGATCGCGTAATAACGTCTACTCTTGGACGTCCCACGGTGTTCGAACGATCTACCTCGGTCCTCTTTGAACCTCGCCGGCTAGAAGTACACTCGTGGCTCGATTTTCTTTTTCATTCCGCTCCGAGGGGCCAGAAATTGACGACAATTAACGGGCATCAACGTCGCTAGACGAGCACCAGACGAGGCCACGCAGGTTGCGGACCTCGCTTAATTAGCAGCCGTGCAACGACACCAGCGGCCACTCGCCATATGCGCAATAATATGCACGTCGTTGCTGATCAAATACGTGGGCGCGAAACCCCTTTTTCACCTCGCGCGCGTTCCATCACCCACGGACAGCTACTATTCTCGTCCCATCGATTTTATTGGACGGACGTGCCTTTCGCGGACCTGCCCGATATCGTTCGTCTGTTCCACTCGACGCTGAAGAGTGCCCGTTCGATTGTTCGAAATTTGAAAAAACAAAAAAAGGACGGGAATAATCGCAGAGGGTTGCGTTTCGAAGAGTTTGATGGAGAGCTGGGTTTGATTGTTGAATTGTGGATGGGTTGTTGGATTTTTCTCGACTGTGATAGAGAAGCTCAATTTTTCCATTTGTACATCGTCTGAAATTGTAAATTTTCCTAGATAATTGATCGAGTATTTCCAAGAATGGTAGGAGTTATTAATTTCGAGCGGCCACGCCTGTATTGTTGGGCTTGCAAGTGAATCACTACCATTTAACGTGTTCTCGGACGTAGTTCGTGCCTTTTATTAATCCAATTTTTGAGACGCTTCCGTGTAGTTAATTTCCTAAATACCGTAGGCGTCGCGAGCGTTTAGTGAATCATTTGACGCGTTCCTGACCGCCCAGTATATTCAACAAATAAGAATACTCCTCACACAGGATGCAATAATTCCTCTCAGCCTCTCTAATATTAACCTTCAGAGGGTCGACGAATGGTATATCGCGGTGGAAGTCAATAAACTTATTTCAAAAACTAACAAAGCGGATTCGAATGCGAACAGATCTCGTAGCCGACAATCGAACCGCTTTCATCTCTTGCAAACCTTCAAAGCAAAATATGAAATCTTTTTTAAGCTTCAAAATCCTAATGGTTACAAAGTAGGAGTCGTAGATGAAATTTTAAAAATCGTCCCTAGTTTAATTATGCGTAGAAAAATTAGTATAAAATGTTGTTTGGCGTTGTCCAGAGTTAATTATTTGAACACGTACAAACTCTTTAACTCATTATGCCTCTGTTTATCAATTTGATACCATCTTCGTGTGGGTGCGTACAGCCTTTGCACCCTCGACCAAGTAGCCAAGATACGAGACGCTGATAAACTCGCAATAGCACTCTATTTGCATCGTCCGAGGGTTGTCCGCCGTCGTCGACGGGCACGCTAATTGTTGACGGAATTTAAGGAAGCTCGCTAATCGAGGCGCTAACCAACTATTTTCCTTTCACTTTCTGCAAACATTCGTTTTGCTTTCATATATGCTTTCGAGCGTCGCATTTGTGTATCTGTACTTTCGTTGAAATAGCGGTCACAGTCGTTTATCGATTTTTACAGAGCCAGATAGATTTAATTACTCCTGGCTCTCTAAAACATCAATATCCATAACTTTAACGAAAGAAATCCAAAAATTCGGCGCTCGAAAGCAAGCGAAAGCGAGATCAATGTTTGCACAGAAAGTGAAAGCAAAATAGTTCGTTGGCGCCTCGATTAGCGAGCTTCCTTAAATTCCATCAATTAGCGTGTTCGTCGACGACGACAGACAACCCTCGAACGAAGCAAACAGAGTGCTATTACGAGTTTATCAACGTTTGGTACCTTGGTTACTTGGTCAAGGGTGAAAAAGCTGTCGCGCACCAGTACGAAGATTGGTAGCAAAGGGTGCGTTCACGGACCAAAGAAAGTGCATCGCGCAGGAGTTACGGACGCGTTACACTTTTCCGGGACGCTTGCGCTAGAAAATCGGTGTGCATTGCTGCACTATTTATCGTTCATTCGTTAATTAATGTACAATTACCGAGTGTGGTCCGGTGGCTCTCTGCGAGCAGTTCGTTAACAGGCTTCGATTAATATTTCGCTGCAATTAGAAAGGCGGTGCTAACAAGGATACGGATTTTTTTTTCAAAGGCAGCCGCAGCTAGGATCGCATGGAAATACTAATTGCGCTACTTGCTACGGGAAACCAATAGAACGTAACAGTTCTCGAGCGAATTTTCGTTTAAAGCCCCACATTTCTCGGTCTATGTGCAATGTATTATTTTGTGTTTTTCTTTTAATAACATTTTTCTACGTAATTTCGTATATCTTTTAGCTTTATTTTAGCCCTCGACAATTATTTAAGAAACAGTAAAGAAAAGTAGAATACAATAATTGTTAGTAGGTCATTCGATTTTAATCTAAAAAAAATTCTGGCGCCAAAATACCAGGCTTTCCGATCTCTAATCGAAATAAATATCGTTTCACAGTTGTTTGCAAAATAGAAATGTATCCTACGAGAAGCATAACACGCCTCGTAAATTGGAATCGTTAACCGCGATGATATAATAAGCGATGGGACGAGAATAAAACGCTTCTTCAATGGCGTCGCTGCCAAGAAACGAAAATAGGGTTAAAACTTAATTCGGAAGGGAGGTGGAGAGGGGAAATTCGATACGTTGGGATGATGTTCTCACGACGGAAGAGTTAATCTGCCTCGCGATTAAGTCCAACGCTCCACTATTTTAGAATAGCCGTATATAATTACGAAATTTGGAATGCGCATAGATGCAGTGTTCGCGCTTTAAATTCACCCTTTTGCAAATCAAATTCACCTCCTGGCGAATGAGATTTACCCTTTTTTCAAATCAAATTCACCCTTTTGCTAACCAAATATTTCTACTCGAATATTCTATTTTAGTTGCGATAGGATAAATTTGATTTGAAACTGGGTGAATTTGATTTACGAGCAGGTGAATTGAAAGTGCCAGTACTGTGCAGGCTGCCCTGATTTTTCTTACTCCACAAGTTGAAGCAAGAATCGAATGTTATATAAATATAGGTTCTTTATTAAAGATCATAACAAAAAAGCGAATAGATAACATTTTTCGCTGATAACGGTTTGCGCGTTACAATTTCATTAAAAAAAATGTTCATTATTATCAGTACAGCATTTTCAAAAAATCGAACACCATCGCATAACTAATTTCTTCGACGAGCAAACGTTATACTTTGTATAAACGTATCAGTGTACTTTCTAATCAAACTCGTGACTTTTTAATCAAGCGTTTTTCTGAGCCTGTGCTTACATAACATTTCTTCAAGGATCGAATGGAACGGTTACAGTTTTCAATGAATTATGAAATAACTGTAACTCTCCGACGTTATCTTATCATTTACGAGGAAATTATTTTATAAAATGCGTTCTATCAATTGAAACTTTTACTCCGTGCATTTTTTGCAAACAACAGACTTGTACTTTCTTCGACGCGAACATTCAGCTTTGAAAGATTCAAACAATTGTAGCGAGTGATCGAACAAAAACATTTCTATCTTTTATGATTTACGTTTAAATATTTATTCGACTATATATGATGTTCCAGAATTAAAGCACACTAAGGGGCGGATCAAGATAAGTGGGTGCTCTAAGCAAGTTCAATGCAAGTTCCACAGATAATTTCAGTTCGATAATTAAAATAAATGTTATTTACAAGAAAGAAAGCAGGCAAACAATTCCGTTCAACTCGAATCATTTCGATTGCAGAACATTCCGGCAAAGATTGCACCGTGCGACATCCTAGCTGGTATTTGGCAAACAGTTTCCAAGGGGTGATGCAATTTTATTAATCACCGCTGCATCGAGAAGAGGGTACGGACAATTACAATCCTGCGCGCGAACAGAAAGTTTCCATGGAGCAAACGTTGCGATATCCCCGTGCGATTATTCCGTGTAACTAGCATGTAAATCATGATTCAACCGAGTTGTCGGCCCTAGTAAGTGGTAGAGAACAGAGCTCCCGATGATTTGTGCCTCCCCCGTACGAGGAGCCCGTTCCCAGAAATTATTCTGCTTACTCTCGCCACGGATCCTCGCCTCGCCATTCGGCGCCATGATGAATGGAACCGGTTAAACAAACGTAAAAAGACTATCGGCCATTGTCGATCTACATCTTAATTAGCTCGCTCCTACCATTTCCCAACGACGATCTTATCATCTCGTTCGAATTTCGCGACGATCCTCTTCCTCTCTTTTGATTTTCACAATCTCTCCGCGTTTTCGAGCGACGCGAAATTTACGATCGATCGTCGTAAAATGTCGCGCGTGTTTCTTACGCGTCGCAAAAATTTATGCGAAAAATGCACGCGCGTAGGCACTCCGCGAACGCTTTCCTCTGGGTCGTGAGAAAACACGAGATGGAAGAAAGGAAACGAGTTATCACGATATAAATGCAAATTGGACGGTCGAGGGGGCCAGGTTCGATCGGATGATAATCGCGCAAGCTTATCACGCGAATTCTTTGGCTCGTGCACGCGTGTAACAGACCACTGACTAAGAATTACTTCTGCGCGGTGCAAGTTATGAGTCAGAGGGAAAAACGATGAGAGTCTAATTTTGGTAGACTTTGTTAATAGCGTTTCCTTTATGCCACTGCTCTCGTTAGATGGAAGACGAAGAGGGTTAAATAATATTAGCCCTTCGAATTAAGTTGCGAGGCTACGAAATGAAATACTGCCTGAAGGAGGCACCAAAGGTTCTTATTCTTTATAAATCACCTTAGCTCATTCAATTTTCGCTTCTTTAATTTTACTTTAACTCTGTCTTCCTTCTATTATTACTTAGAAAAAGTTATACCGTGTTGCTAACATTTACAATTGCCCCGCATAAAAGGTATCAATATTAACGTGATAATAGAAAAATCGATGAATCGCGAGATCCAGGTGGATCCATCGATCGCGTCGTTCTACATTAAAGAATCGAGCCTCGAGAAAGAAACAGTGGAGGACGTCGCATTATTTGCACCGAGCGAGACGATCGTCGATGTTATCCTTGAGGAGGTCAGGACCTAACTCGAAGCTGGATCAGCGAGACGGAAAGTCGAGAAACTAGTTTGATAAGCAATTAAACGCAGCAAGCTCACCGCGGTTAGTACGCTGGAGGCGCGGTCTACCTGCTGCCGGGTGACCAAGAGGACGTTCTCTCCGTGCAGGACTTTCGATGCTCGTGGATCGCGATAAAACCGGCTGGGGCTGACGGCACTTCCTTATCAGAGTGGATGCACGGCTAATTCGAAATGGTCGACGACACCCGCCTCGGCTTGGTGAACGCGCGCGACTGCCCTCCAGAGAAAAAGAAACGGATAACCGTTAAGCCTGATAACGCTTATCGCGTGGATATTCCGTGTATTTTTCTGCCGACGCTCGACAGGTTCACCTGGTCGGCAGATACGCCGACAGATGATTCATAATTTTTTTAAATCGCCAATGCTCGGTCGAGTGTGCGTACGTACTTATTTGGTGAACGAGTCGATACTGCGAATTGGAGTAGGGATTTAGGAGTATCGATTTGTAGAACGTTCTTCTTTTGGAAACAAAAGACATCTGATTAATGTGATTTTAGAGGGGACGATAATTTAAATGGTCGTATATACGTTTTTAACCAATTGGTATTTGTTTAGCTGTCAGTGGAGACTTTGAAGGGGATACTGACCCTCCATGTTTAAATAATGACCCAAAAGGGGTTCAAGCGTTGACCAGTAAAACGCGTCTTTTAGAAGAATAGTGAATAGTGAGATAGAAACCATGTCGATTTCATTAATTATAATAATACACTTTTACCCTTAGGTGCACTATTTGTTGTTACTTATCGCGATGATTTTCGATTCAGAGATTATTCCTGGGTAAAAAGTATCGGTACAGTGGCGCCAGGAAATGATAACTTGAAAATCGAGCAGGCGGATAAGTGATAACTCCTAGAACGATATTAATGATCCATGGGTCAGTTAATATCGACGTTTTTGGCCTCAAAAGATAGAACAATCAAAGGAAATAATTATATACATAGTGTCCCAACAATCGTGGTAGATAGGAGCGGACCAATACTGGTCCTACTTACAAAGATAAGTTGAAAAGAAGGATGACAGTGTAAAAATTTCTTACATATCCAAAGATAAATGTTTTTATCTAACATGAGTGGGAACGGAGTGCTGCGAATTGAAGGTGTTGAACAGGACGCGATCGTAAAGCGGATCGATGCAAGTTGAAAGTAGATCGATGCGACTTCGAAGTGGATCGACGCGATTTCGAAGCAGATTGACGCGATTTCGAAGCGGATCGACGCGAATTGAAGCAGATCGATGCAGATTGAAACAAGTTTACAAAATTTGAAGCAGATCATCGCGAATTGAAACAAATCGACGCAGGCTGAAGCGGATCAACTCGAATTACGGGGCCCCGCCGCGAGTGGGAGCGAATCGACTCATACTAAAGCGGATTCCCGTTAATTAAACCAAGCCTACGCAACCTGAAGTTAACCAGCGTGAATTACCATTACTATCAAAACAGTGTGTCTTTGTTACCATTAAAAAACGATTTCAAACAGATCGACACGATTTAAAGTGGATCAACGCGACTGAAATCGCCTGGAACTACCCCAAGGGAAAGCAACTCGCGTCAGATCGATGTCAATTGGAGCTGTCTAAAGCCACGCGACGTAAGTCGAATCTGGTTCAAGCGAAAGAATACCCAGTTGGAACTAATTGAAACGAGTCGACACATAAATTGAGGGCATATCAAACTTGAACAATGGTTCATTCTTGAAAAAAAAAAAAAAAAAGAAAAGACAAACAATACACCACTTATGGCTGTGAGCCACCGGTCACCGCCATAAGTGGTCGAACGTACGAAACAGCCTCAACGGAACGATTTGCCATGTTAAAGGACTGTGTACACGGGAGAAGGGAACAAAGCACGATCTCACGGGATTTTATGCGAGCGATACCAAAGACCGGAATCGACTCTGACATCCGCTCGAATGCGACGTGCACGGGATACAGCCGTCCCCTTGTAATCGTGGGTAATCGCCACGGTGAAAATTTCACGCGATCGTCAGGTAGGGAACGCGCGAGTCCCGCGAGTGCCTCTAACGATGCTGTCGTAATTAGGACGGGTCGCAATAATGCAAACTATCGCGTTAAATTACGGGCTGAGAGGAGCAAGGACGCGGGAAGCCGAGTAGTTTAGCATACAATGATAAAAACTGAAACCGACCAGGCTGGTAATTAGATGGGAATCTTTTTTTATTCCGATTGGATAACGGCCAGGGCTTCGTATGTATATATATCTGGTGTATCCAGAGGTGGCCAAACCGTGGCGCGTTGGACGATTACAAATGGCTATTCTCTTTAAACAAGAGTCATAATTGGATTTATCTTCGTAGTTTCAACGCCAGAGTACTCGCGTTAACGAAAGGTGTCTCTGCGAAGCGCAGGGTGTGTTTAGATAAGAACGAGGAAAAATTTACGATTGTGTTCCGTTTTATGGTACAGGAAACACGGAGGCTAAGCAGCCGCATTGGTTTAACCGGGAAACGGTGGACGCGATAAATGTCTTGGGAACGTTTATCGAGATAGTAGAACCTGGTGAATCAGACGGTGGTGGGCTTTCGGATTTCGTCCCGATGAGCAATCCACTGTTTCAGAAGACCCGTTCGCTATCCAACCAAGCATTAACGCGCGCGTAAACCAGACGTCAAGATTCGCGGCAACGGCTCACTGTTCCACGTCATACGGAGGCTGAACACGATCAGAGGAGGCACAAGGGCTCCTTCATTTTTCAAGAGCCACGATTCCCAGCGATTTCTACTCGCCTCGTTCAATAGTAGCGACTATTTCTGGTTCTTGGTTACAAAAGGCTGTTATACATGCTTGGAACGTTTCTATGCTCCAAAGTCACTTTTCTACAACCGTTCTATTTAGAACAAATTTAATTCCTCTTAGAAAAATCTACGAAGAAGTCAGAGTTCGAGAAGGACGGTAGAAATAGGAAGGGAATCGTTTAAAAATCGGTGGAATTAATTATGCGAGGCGTTCCGTTCAATTTCAGGCGATTCTATTTGCCCGTTTCATTAAAACAGGAGAGACTGTTTGTCCTTGGCTGTTACGACTCCCCTACGCTCCTCTCCAACAGCGTGAATCGCGTCGATGCGTTTATATGGGGTGGTGCGACCTCTGCTGCTGACGTCATCCCCATCCCAGGACAAAGCTCCCACCCGCCGAGGGTACGTTTATACATCGGAGAACGCGGAGGAGACGGGGCCGTTGGACGGCGCCGGGCGTCGAGACGCTTCTCAAACTCTCCCAACAAAACGTTCGCCAGCCCTTCCATAATGCTACAACTTCGACCTGGCTTCTATTCGACCATTTTCCACCCCCCTTATGTTTTCTCTACCATCCCTTCGACATCTCTCTTTCTCCCTCACGATTCATTCTCCATTTTTCTCTTCTACCCTTGATCGATGAATTTTCATATTCACACCAAACAACCGCAGCGGACACGTGCATAAAACCCGACAGCAAGCAAAACATCAGTTACAGACGTTCCTCTACGTGATCGATGCGTGGTTGCTACCCTCTTGCTAGCGTTGGGGTAATAAAAAAGACTCTTTAAGGTCCGCGTTAGGGAGCAAACAGGGGGCGCGTCTTAATCACGATAGACGGAAAGCAGTAAGTCAGAAATGAAACTCTCTACAACTCACTAAACATTGAACTTGAAGTTCAACCCCTCTAGTACTGGTGAATGATAAAAGATTTCAATGCAACTGAGCTTCCTTCAGATAGAAAGCTCGATCGTTCTCCAGATGGGCAGAACGTTAAGTGGAACTTTCTCCCTGTAGAGACAAGTTCTCTATAAACAACTCGTTCCATAATGATTGCTTAGAAAACTGATCGACAGAATTGTATGAAAAGCGCCGCCAGGATGGCGGTGTTCAGTTTCGTGTCGAATCGCCAGCTATCGATTGGAGCATCCTGTTTGCGTAATCGATCATCCGATGTAGCCGTGATTATTAAATATCCGTTTCAATCTCCAGCTGCACGCGACGATGCGTACTGTACTTTTAATAAAAAAAAGAGAGAAAAGAGAGGGGAGACTGGTTGATATCGAGTAGGGAGAATCCGTCGAATCTCTCTCTTTCTCTCTCTGAAAACATTTGATCGGACAGGCTCCATCCATGGGGGGTGCGTTCTCATCCTAGCAACACGCGAGGGAGTCGAACGGCGCGGTGAGCGTCGAGACGCTTTTCAGACTGTCGCAATAAAACGTAAGCGAGTCCTCCCTATCTAACGCAACCATCCAGTCGTTCCCCAGGAATCGCTATATTTGCATGAGAATGCCATTCGCCGCGGAAAGTTGTCCCTTGATCAGCGTCATCCGCGTAAAAATAGACCTCCCCTTGAACCTCCAAGCTTCTTCTCTGGCCCTTTCTTCTTTTTTTTCCCTGAATTTTGTTTCTCATCGTGCATTGCCTTCATCGACGTGATTCTCACGAAAATAGATCTTTTCGTAAATTCGAAACCTCCCCTTCGTCTTCTTTAGGCTATCTTGGATTTTGTACGAATATAGAAAAACGTATCAGGGCAATTGCTAAAATAAATTGCCCTCTGATCGTCGTCACCTATGTAAAAATAGATTTCCTTTCGAATCTCCTTCTCTGTTCGAGAACCGTGCTCGAGCGTGCACAACATCCACTTCACTTTCAACAATTGCGGGGTAACGACGAGTAGATTGCGAACGTTTTCGCAAATGCAACTCGAGAAACAGAGTTATCGAGCGAATCAATTTTTATTCTAATCTCCTCGTTTTAAATATTCCGCTGGTATTTCCATAGCGTGCGTTCCACACTTTGTTCGCGCGTTTAAATTTCCCACGGATGCATAAACAACAGCGAGGTTGAACGATGAAACTGATTTAATTGACTACGACTTGCATTCAGATCGATATTAATAGAATAAAGACGTACGATAGAGAAAATTTTCGCGGCTAATTAACTATAACTTCTAAACGAACTTGAAGAAAAATTCGCTGCACGGATCGTTATCAACGATGTACATTTCACGGATAAGATCAAAGCATTAACGAATATCAAATTTAAAATAATAAATCGTACGCGAAGGCTATCATTAACTTGCATTACCCAATCTCGAGCTAAAAGAAATCCTAACACGCTCGTCGATAACTAGACTAGGTCAATTTGCATATATTTAAAGCAGTGGTTCTAAGACCATAGTCATTAACATAATTATATGTCCGTTTAGCTATCGCAAAGCTTCGTTCGGTCTGAAAATTCACATAAATCCACGTCGGAACGCATCGAATCGAAAAGCCAAACAACTTAACGCCAAAGTGTCCGTAAAGATAGCGAAAAAGCATTTTTATGCGGCATAAAATCGAACTGGAAAATTACAATCGCGCTATAAAACAGCGATTATTGTCTGGCGGTTTCAGAGGATCGATTTCATCGAATTATCAGTGATAATCGTTTGCATTATTCAACTTCGAACGAGCCACGTATCGATGCATTAAAACGATGCCAAATTTTCGAGCAAATAATCAGCGAGATCACCACGTTTTCAGTAGCAATTATATATAATTGTACGCGGCCTAGAATTCCCCACAATTAGAGAATAGCGATGGAATAATTAGAAACTCGAGATCGGGCGTACAATTCACCATTTTACTGTGTCTCGAATCCATTTTCTATGCCAGGCGTTCTCAAACTGGGTGCTGCCAACGTACACGAGGGGTGCCACAGCAACAACATGAAATTTTTACTGAGATTGGACGACTTAACTGTAGAATCCATGTTTTATAACACGAGAACACTATCATCACCTTCTTTATACTACGTCTGCCTCTCGTTAGCCATCTTCGTGCTTGTGCGACACTTGTTTCAAGTGGTACCAAGCTGTCTCAAAAGAGAAGAAGAGATTCCAGTAGATTCTAGCCCAAACTTTGATAGTCGCTGTTCTATGCAATTAAAAACAGTTCCGCCCTGACAAATGCTCAAAGAGTTATGTGTGTCAGTAACCAACGTGCGCAACTTCCTTGAATAACCAAAAAGCACTGGTTCTTGCTGCTAGAGCATCGCGATTTAGAGGCAGCCGTTTCCAGCGATGCCTTAAAAGCAGCGAGAAACGAGATCGTGACAATTCTCGTGTTTAAACAGCCTCGAGAACGATCCGTGTGTGGCTCCCGGTTTTTAGTCGACGGAAAAGGAGAATTTCCCGTGCGTTTCCGCGAACGGAGTTTTCCACGGGCTTTCTCTTCGCGCTTCTTCAGACGGTCGCCTCCTTGTTCCACCTGGTGGGCCGCGGTTCGTTTCTCCGTCCTCGTTAAACGCTCCCGTCGCGGACAGGAGCACCGCGAGAGAGCAAGGCCTCTCTCGCGTCCGTTGCACCGGGTTTTCAGGGTTTGTTGCTCCGTTAATTAGATCGTCCGCAACGAGTACGACGCAGCGGGCGAGCGGAGGAGCCCAGAGCCTCAACGATCGCTACCGCGTTTAGCTCGATGAGTATTTCAATTCGCGAGCTGAGTCGACGAACGTTCCACCTTTTGTACAAATCGCGCCACTTTTAGTAAATCGTTGACTGGATCTTTACGAATACGCAAAGTTGGTCGAGTAAATTATAGTGGATTAGTTGTTAATCGTGGTAATCAACTGGTTATGAATCGTTTCGGTAGGAGGATTTGGAACGACGGAATTAACGCGGGATGAGTCGTTTAATTGCAACACTTTTACCAGTAAATTGTTTGTGCGACAAACTGAAAGAATTTAAGATGATCGAGTATTACCAACGACTTTTGAATGCGACTGGATAACTTCAAATGGGTAGTTCAGGAGTAGATCGAGTCGTAACGATGTAAATGCACGCTCGAAAAGCCGCGTCCCGCATACGAATAGGAAATTAGTCAAATAAAAATTCCTGAACCGCTACATTCTTAAGACACTTCAATCGTTCTGGTTAGTAGTTTCCACTTGTTCGTATCCCTATGCAACGTGGAATAATAATCGTCGAGCATATGCTACCAAAAACTTAACAATTCACCATGAACATCTCGTCATAACAGGGACGTGTCGACGACGTTAAATATAAAGCCACGTGTGCAACAGATTTCCATAAAAAATTTTAACGATGAGGAGCCTCGACAGTTTGTAAACGCACACTTTGTTTAACTTTAAATTGCACAAACAATCGCGTGAAATTGGAATTGGATTCGCGAGCGTATACAGACTTAAGCTCGAACCAAAGCTCCACGCGTAGTAGCTTCGATTTCGTCGAATAGATAAACCGGAAGCTCGAAATCGCATTTTATCCACCTGTGATTAATCGCGAATTAGCTGACGAGCCGGCGATAAAATTGATGCGTCGTAGTCGAAACCAGTGGCAGAACTAATGGAGGATGCAAAACAGGTTCCAGGATACGCGAAGGCAAAAGTAATGAATGACGACGTTTGCAACTGGATTGACCAAGCCAGAGATTTGTCGGGACGAGCAACTGGAATTTTAATATCGCGGCTAGGTTTCCTTCCCGCCGTTCCTTTTATTTTCGTGTAATACATTAACAAGGAAAATGAAAAGGGAAGAGACGAAGAACAT
The DNA here is from genome assembly GCF_050948175.1 of Xylocopa sonorina. Taxonomy (NCBI): domain Eukaryota; kingdom Metazoa; phylum Arthropoda; class Insecta; order Hymenoptera; family Apidae; genus Xylocopa; species Xylocopa sonorina. The sequence goes on along the minus strand of NC_135202.1, from coordinate 7,180,461 downwards.
GGAGGACGAATTACAGTTGGAACTAGATATCTTAATTGGTTGTACGTGTGCACGGGCAATTAGTATTTAAATTCGTGTAACTTTTAATCTAGTAATATGTGGATATTAGCACGTTCTGCGTTGCGTATGTATCTCACGCTGAACTGATATCCTGATTGTGAAACGAAGAATGGGAGCAAACTTGTACTCTTCAAAAATGAAACATCGCTTTGTTTTACTATACATCTGAAACTCTACTTATCGTAAGGGTTGTAAAGCGTATACTAGAATAGAAACTATTCGATCATAAAGCTGAAAGTATCCAAAAATCAATGTTGAAGCAAGGATTCTTAAACATAGGTAGTTTAAGGTATCCCCTTTTGGGGTCGAAGAGTCTCGAGCGTGTAGGATTTTTATCAAATGCAAAAGAAGCGAAAAGTTGGAGGATGAAGAGATGATGCCAAAATTGGACCACGATTTAAGAATCGCGTTTTGTTAAAGTATTCGAAACAATAATCTCTGGTTGCGATACACCACAATAGAAATTGCAGCCAGCGTAGCAGATGCGATACGATGCACGCTTGGACTACTGCCATTTGACACAATAGAATTTGTTTAGGATGATTTAGTTAGTTTCGTATTTCTAGAACACAGTGATCTCCCAGCAAAGTAAACACAAGTGGATATTACGACACACGTGAGTCTGTTATTTTTACGTACGGTAATAAAAGAAAGACTATCCACTGTTTATCAAACTAACGAGGAATGTTGACACGCATAAAATATCTGATATTTAAATAAAACACGACGCGACATTCTAACAAAGGAACGTGAATGTATTCAAACTGGTTACACTAGTTACGATACCGCTTATCATCGTATAGTTAAAAAAGAAAAGCCGATATAATCCCACTTAACGAAAGATATTAATAATCTTAAACGAAATCATTTCTTCACCATCGTTCTATATTCTATAAATATATTTCTGTGGTGCAAATTTTTAATACGAGACATAAAAACCGCCCTACTTTTGAACAATCCTCTGCATTTTCTGGAGAACCAGTTCGACCCAGTTTTTTTCGTTTTGTTCTCCATCGCTGAAACGTGGACGTTTGTTTGCTGATGGAGACATCGATGGCGAATGATCGCGTTGATAACGATTTGGCGTTCGATTAATGAGACGACCGTATTGACTCAGAGGTATAATTTACACATCGTACGATTTAGATTTTTCAAGCACACTCCTTAAACAAATATTTCCTTATCTCTGGAAACGCGCTTAACTCTGAATAAATCTTGCTCGCTTACGCTGGTGGCCGCGTTGTATGCACGATGAATTCGTAAATACTCGATCGCATTGCAAATACGTACGCTGAATTCGTAAAGAGGTTGCAACGGAGACAACTATTTCTGCATCCATTTCTTTTTCAAATCTCGATACGATGATCGATCGTTTTTATATTTTTAAACAGCAAGCTGATTCACGCTTGCAATTCGTGTACTCGTGGAACATCTCTTGGACGGCTAACGAAAACGTAACGAAGCAAGAGAAGAAACAGTTTCGAATAGAAATAGAATATTTACAAGTGCATTTGTGTATACACATGGAGGACTGAACGATGGTCGAGGTGCGTGCGTAGTTTTCGCAGAGATAGAAAAATATCAAGTGCGTGTCTGATATATCAAAATAGAAGATCGAAGCTATGAATAAACAAGCAGAATTGTGGGAATGGAAAAGTACGAATACCACTCACAAAAAAGTTACAATAAAATTCTATTCGAGATCAGAAAGGAAGAACAGAAACAGAAATGCTCTACATACAAAAAGAAGTGATTATTGTGTTCTTAAAAAAACTTGCCCCACATTCATCGAGCCCTTAAAAAAGAAAACGAGTTCAATACTCGTCCCAAGTTTTCAGCAAGGTTACCCAAGCACTTTTCCATCATTTGTCACCGCGGAAAAAAGAGCTGGCCGCTTCCAGTTACAAAAATATCCACTCGAAGCGGGCGTCGCGTTCCACTTTCCCAACGGAATCGAAGTTGACGGAGGGAAACCGGAGAAGGGAACCCAGAATCCACCCCATTCGCTCGGCATCTCTCGTCGTCCAACCCCCGGTGACGAATTCCCAGCTTCGATCCGGACGGCGAAGCGGCTCGCGCGCGTCGATCGGGAGCAGCAGCGGTCGAACGTTGCAGCCACGTCCGAAATACGAGACCTTTCGGTTCGGTAAAATTAGAACGTGAAACGCGTTCGTCTTCTTTCCGTCTTTTCCGGACGCAGGGGGTGCGTCGATGCGTTGTTGCGTCTAAACGTAGCCGCGCAGCCGCTCGTACCAATTAAATGCGGAACCGTGATTCACTGGACGATCTTGAGGATCGTGACGCAACGTGATCGTTGCTGCGTGGATGATCGCTGGAGGGTCGATCCTTCCTCGAGATCTGCTCTCGAGGATTGTGGCGCAACGTGGTCGTTGCTGCATGGATGATCGCTGGATGATCGATTTTTCCTGGAGATGTGCTCTCGAGGATCGTGACGCAACGTGGTCGTTGCTGCATGGATGATCGCTGGAGGATCGATTCTTCCTCGAGATCTGCTCTCAAAGATCGTGACGCAACGTGATTGTTGCTGCGTGGATGATCGCTGGGGGATCGACCCTTCCTCGAGGAAAACCGGAAACGCAAGCATTCGCGAGGACGCGTATCAATGCGACTCTGCATTTCGTCAATGGCGAACATGGTCATTTACCTTTAAGCGTTATGAACGCATATGGTTCTCATACAACTATTCAATCTGGGTTATGTATTATATATGCTCACACGTTCGAGTTAACGCGCGGTTAAGTTTGCTTGGAATTTTTTTTATTATGCAAATTGACTTTAATTCGTGGAAATGATTGTGCAGAGAAACAATGGTGAGTTAGTAATTGAAGCGAACGTATGAAGCGCAGCGTGTAGTATTTATATGTGATTGAGTTTATCGTGGTAAGTAAATATACGTGCGAAATTCAGTGATAAAGCGCGAGTTTTGTTTAAGTACACGCGATTGGTATTGAAAGCTGCTGATAAGATCCATAAGAACGTCGGGTTTCCATTAAAGAAACAGACGGCCGTTTCAGTAAGTTATTAGCGACTAATTTGGTTTGCCATCAATAAGTCGCAGTAGGTATCGCGTTACGCTACTAATCGAGGGAAATTACGGTTTAGCAAGTTTAATTAGTGGGTAGTACGAGCGGAGTAAATTAGTCGGTTTCGTAACTACGGTCGAAATTAGTAACCCCGTTCGATATTACTATTATTGCATCGTAACGTATAGGCGTATTGCTGCATCACAAATTGCACTTCGCTAGCTTATTTTCTACCTTCTTACGAGATTTCCACAGATCGCGGTTACGCAACGCTCGTTCACCGTTGAAAACTGCATGCGTCGCCACATTTTACAGACGAAAGGAAAATCGTGCCGCGTAAAACACGCTAATGTTATTATTCTGAACAAATTTTGCGAGAAATTCCAATTAGCGTCGGTTGCGAGGATATTCGCCCATCGTTGGGCCAATTTTGTGGAATAAAAATGTATCCGCGACAACCATGTTAATTTAATGTATCGTATGAATGTGAGAAACGAAGGTATCGGTGATTCATCGTGGATCGTTGTTATAATAACAAAAAATTTATGCAAGATTCTATCTCCTTCTCCGTCTCTCCCTCTCTTTTCTAGTCTACCGTCGATTCGAATAACTCGAAAACTTTCTTGAAAAGTATTCGTTTTAATTATACTTTCATCATTTTTATCTAGATCACGAAACACAATTTCCAAGATAATAATTAGCATTAAATAAAAATCAGTTCGCATAAAAGGAATTCTTGTATAACATTGAATAACATTAACGAACGAGCATTTTTTCATTTTTTTTTACAAATGATTAAATATCTCCACGAAACGAGACCAAAACACACTTGCAACTGTTGGAAATATCTTTCTATTAAATATCGTTAGATAAAAGTAGAGTGGAGAACGTTTCACAGTTGTGTAACGTTTTATAGAACTCTTCAGTAAATTATTACAGATAAAAACCGATTGGAAACACTTAAATTCGCTTAAATTTCCTGTAAAACGAAAAGGCAAATGCAAGCTCTTTAGCAATAGCGGAAACAATCTATGGAATTTATCATTGATGGATCGGATACAAGGCTTCCGTCGATCTCCTTGTGATAATTAAATTTTCCACTCGCCCACTTCCATCGCAGAGGAAAACATTAGAGAACAACGTGGGCGCGAGCAACATTTAAACGTGGGCATCGCTACGGTTTGATTCAGAGAATCACCGCGCTTCCCAAACGATCGAGGAATTAAAAAATGCGATTCTCTCGATCGAACGAAGAGAAACGCGCGATTCGAACGAACGAAATCGACACGATCGTGCGAATCGAATCGATCGCGCGGATTTTCCAATGCCAGCCCGTTGATCGTTCTTGGCAATTGTTAACTAGCCGCAATTAGTCGTTCTCGGGGACTGGTAGCTAGCGGGACAAAAAGATTCCGTGGCTCAAGGTAATGATAATGCGCTCGCTGGCTCCCAAGTCCATTACATTAGTCATTACACGTACGCTCAGTTGCATGGTCGATAGCTGTCTCTCGTCTAACTTCGAACGGTTGTTCAAGAACGAATCGTGTCTTATTTAAATAGTTAATCGAGCCTGCGGAAATGAAACTGTTACGAGTAACTTTCAGTCGCGTTCAGAAATATTTCATTAAACAAGAATGCAAGAAAATTAAGTATACAAACAAGAACTGTTTCAGAAAGAAAATATTTTTGCTCTTCCGTGATGGACTGATTTTTGCGAACAATCTCTTCGTTCTCCTCGTATTATGCTTTTTTATGTGGCATTAAATTTACCAGGATCTCAGTTACAAATTTCGTTTCGAATACATCCGACGTGAGAACGAAACGTTATCGAGCGCGTATCATCGCGGGCGCGTTAATAAAATCTTTATCTACGCGCGCTCGCGAAACCTGATAACAGCGTCGACGGTAATCTAGGCGGTTGGGATACATTTTCGATCAGTTATTCTAGAAGTTACATTTTTGCTCGGCTACGTGGGAGGCGTATACCAAGAATAGAGATTCGAACGGTGTTCCGATGTTCCGAGCAACGCCGCCGAACGAGAGACCGCTTCGAACATTCCCGTGGCCCACGATTTCTCGCGTTTTCTGGTCTATTTGTTACCGAGGCAATTATATTTATAGAACGATTTATTCACGCCCAGCTACACACATATATGGTCAGTAGCCAATGACCGTCAAGCTTTGGAAACCTAAATTACTGCAGATTTATAATTGAACCAGGGAAACGCAGTGTTCCGTGTAAACGTGGCTATCTTCTGATTATGGTTAGTATCTTCTGACACCTTCGCGTTTGGTGTTTCTCATTTTAAAATAAAATGTTTACTTGACTTGCAAAGAGATAAATTTGCTTTGCAAAAGAGTGAATTTAAAGTATCAATACTCTATAACGCGAATACCCTCCCTCGAATCGATTACCTGAAATGGTCCTCCAATCGATGATTCAATGTTTCAGAATATTTTATTATTCTCAAATCGAATAATTCACGATATTGTTTATTGGCGACGCGCAAATTCGCCGCGAGAATATCTTGGAGATATTGTCGGAGCTCAGCTCTCCAAGTTCTTAATTACTACGCAAATACTAGCTCATACGAACCACAATGGCTGATCGCAGCGGCAGTGTCACGCCTAGATAAAATTATTCGTGCGCACGTAACCACAGCATTTGCCATCCTATATTAAAATCGCTGGGTTCGAAACAAAATCGCCTGAAACGTTACACGAGGAACAGCCTTCGGGAAATAAACTATCATACGTACCGTAAAGCGCGCGGATAACGGGAGTTTCGATAAAAGAGTTTCTATCGCAACGGAATTGGTTGCTTTGGGAACATTGTGCCTCGCGAAGCTACAATTTTTACCACTTTATCTAAGTTACTCGCCTCTTTTTTTGTAAACAGCGAGATTAGGTGTCCCAACGTGAAAAGAAAAGGATACGGACGTGGGTAAATCCAGGTCTCAGGTAGAGATCTCTAAAATCCAAGGAAGAAGAAAGGAACGCGATCTTTCGTTCAATACAACTGGTACCTGGTACAAACGTTGTACAAGCACAGCGTTTTATGACACAAACGTGACAAAAGACTAGCTTTAAGTCTCAACATTTCTTTACTTACTCTTAGAATTGCTTTGGAACATCTCGATACGTTCCGACAAGGGAGGTTTACAGCGTCGAATTTACAGAAGCCCTAAACTTTCAATAGTTTCTCAGATGGCTCATAAATTTAGAAACTTTCAAACAGTGTATCGTAAATTAACAGTGACTAGGAGGACACAAAATTGTACGCTGTTCAATGCAATGCTTTGCTTCACTAAACAACATTCTAAACATCTATATCTTTGCGTACGACTATTCTTCTTTTTAACCCTCTTTTGCCCCTATTAGTCGCCTCTTACGACAAGCAGGGGATACTGTGGGTGTATTCTGATCCCCACCGCACAGGGATAACCAGCAAAAAGAATCTAGCTCTCGTTAATCGACCTTACAAAAAAAATCCCCAGTCTCGAATGGGTTAAGTGGATTAAACCAATCCGTACGAAGCGTGTGACCCGTTCTAAGAACGCGTAGATCGATGCATCGCATGCCTCAGAATAGGCGGCAATGACTGACAACCGCGGCGAACAGGACTCGTTCGTCCCTGTCGTGGAACGATCATTATACTCGACGGAACGTTATCGTCCGTGAGTCAACCGTCGCAGACGAATATCGATTATCCGCGATCGGGACTGCCGGTCACGTATCAACGGCGATACGAAAATGGAACGATCGTTCAATAAGGGCCCGGCTCGCGGTTCTATCGCGGGGTTCGATCGCGTCGTTTGTCTCATATGCGGCCGGCACACGCCTCACGTGCTCTGAATCGTTCGCGTGCGAGTCTCTCCCAGATTGCACGAGCCGATCCAACTACGTGCTCCACTTTTGTCGGCCGCTCTTTCCACGGTCAAATCTGACGATGGGTTTGATGGACTCAGTCGGTGTACGAGCGATTTATTAAGCGTGGAATAGGCAGAAAAACTAGCTGCAGGCGTTATTTCTTGGGGCACAGAGGGAGAATGGTATTTGGAAGGTAGGGAAGACCGAGTGACCGCCTAGCTCTGCACCCTCCCGTCCTTTTAAAAAGCAGTACTGTTACGCTGCGAAGATACTTGCTTCTATTTAATTTCTTCCTCGAAGCGTGTTAAGATTGCGTCATGCGTTGTTAGCAATTCTAACATTCCCTCCGAGTGGTTTTCTGTACTCTACATAGAAAGAAGCGGAACCACTTCTGTCCGAAATGTAATAATAATTTCAAAAGTTTGCGCAACTTCGCTGAGGTTTACTTAAATCTAATAATACTTCCAGGCAACAGTTCCAAGATCCATTTTGAGAGCTTAAAATGAAACGAACTAGCCGTTCGACTGATAGTAACGTGGCACGTGTGCGGAACTTCGAAACCAGGTCGAAAACTTCCGGCCCGATAGCCAATTACAGAAAACTAACAACCCCGCAAACTTCATCCCCCATTTCAGCCTTCGTACGAAAGTAAATTTCTGACCACTTAACGAAAGCGTACCTTCCGCTGAATACCGTGGATCTGGTATTAAAAGCCGCTTCCAATACCAAACCTCCCCTCGAACAACCCCAATTCCAATCTAACCGGAAATTCTCCATTAACTCGACCCTACTTGCTCCAACTGACACGCTGAGATACTTCTCGCTTCCTTCTTTATAATCGCAATGGAAAGGTAATTACCAAATACTCGCATCTGCACATATTTCTTAAAAAGGGTATTTTGAAAAATGTGGAAGGCAAACAGATAAAATATCGTCGAGGGAAAAACCACTGCGTTCCACGCGCGGAGAACATTCCAGTCGGTTTTTCTCGTAGGTGGACCACGCGTATCATCGTTGAAATTGCTCGCAGCAACGATCACCGCGAGAACCAGCATCATCGACCTCGTAACCGGTCCCGCGCTCACGGAACGCGACGCAGTCCAAGTTACGGGCGTGGAAAAATATAATTAGGGTCACGCCGTGTAATTCCGCGGTGCACGCGGAACCTTCCGCTTGCAATTGGACGAAACGAATTTATGCGAGGTTTCCGCGCCAGCGAGCATCGCGGCGGGAATTTCGCGAGCCTCGCGAAACCGTAGCTCCGGGACCCGGTTTCATCCGTTCGCCGCACTCGAATGCGATACCTCGCAGCGGGGAATTAAAGCCGCGTCAGAAGCGTTCTTCGAAGGTCGTTCGCGAAATTAAACTCGCAAGAAATGAAATTTGCGAAGGTGTGAATTTAAACGCGGCACGTTAGTCTCCTCTAATTTATTCCTCGAACAAAGTGCCAATCAGCGATCGGTAATAAAATTGAAACGAGACCTTACGAAACTCCGCTCTTTCACTTCGCTTTCTAGTATTATTTTACAATGAAAATGAGAGCCCACTTGGTTTTACTTTCGAATATTAAAGGGTGGAACTGGATCGTCTGGCTCTTAAACGAAATCTCTTCGTTTTCATTTTCACGCGCACAGACACGCGCGTGTCTGTAGGCGCATCTTGCGCGCGGAGAGCCTTTTCACTTTCGTTTTCGCCGATTCCGACGACTTTCTACCGTATATGTAATTATTTCGATTTCAGCTCTTGAATATCGACCGGCCTATCGAACTATTCTCTTTTTTTTACACGGTGTAGAGAGCGTAAAAAGCTTCTAAGTGTAATTCGAGAGCGACGAGTATGGAAATCGTCTCCGTGGCCACGAGCAAATCGAATGTGAACGACTTTCAAAATTCCGATCCCGATCGAACATTTTCCTCGTGTATAGACAGAACGATTCGACTGAGAAAATGATTCACAGAAAAGGTAAAATGACCTACTTAAGTTTTCTAATTTTTCCGTACACTTTCATATATTTTATTGCATAATTGTAATTTTATTGCCGACGTCGAGGTATTTTCAAGGTCTCACGGCAAGTTCGTCGTTTCGTATCTTGAAATTGCCTCGCGGCAAAAGCGTACACAAAATTTCGAAAATATCTCAACATCAGTTGCAAAACGAAATAATAAAAAATATATAGAGCTATTTGAAAACATGAACGCAATGCTCGTGGGAGATCTCAATGTCGTTTTGAAACGACGCACAAGTACCCTCCGAATGACAAAATAGTCTGTAAATAAAAAGAACCTCCTCGCAGTGTGCAACAATTTCTGCCGAACCGCTGAATTACAAGATAAAACAGTTTCCTGGATTAAAACTGCTGACTATCAGAGCGTGAGCAGGTTGTCCTACAAATAGACAAAAGCGGAGACCAAGAATAACGGTTACTTCTAGATGGTTTTCAAAGAGGATTATTAAGAGAATGATAAATTTGATTGAAATGGGAGGAAGCCACGATTTAACATTACAGAAATACTTCGCAGGGAATAAAGCAATAACTTCTGGTTAGACTGGGTTAGATTACATTTATAATAAATGATTGATTTCTTTTTTAATCAATAATAAACGTTATCGATTACAGGAATTGTCCTCCCTCTCTAATCTACAACGATTATTCGTAATTTAAAACCGATATCCGTTCTCCATAATAATTACAGGTAGCTAATAAAGATTCAAATCATTTATAAAGGTCATTCCCCGCCAAATCATAATTATTTAAATTAGTCTCTCTAAATAAAATCCGAGAGAAGCGAAGAATACAGCGGACGTCCCATTGTTAAGAATGATAAAGAGATATCCGCGTAAGTACACTTGTTCCGTCCACGAGGACCTAATAATTCCCAGGTGAAACGGTAAGCAGAGCTTATTAGAAGTCGCGGGGCATCGTCGAGAAAGAAATTCCCATTCGCGTCACGTCTCGAGATGGCTCGAGAAAAAGCCAGCTTCCTCGTAGTCGCCAGCAAGGGCGCTCCGTCCGAGAATAAAATGGCGGGCGGTACGCGTCCACGGATTTTAAGTTTCGCTCCCAAGCTTATGATAACGTAGCCAGTCAACCCTTCTATAACATGATTGATTCGCACCATATTATATGTTCTATATTGTACACAAAAAGTGCGTTCTCAGAACAGCAAGTTTAGCTTCGCATCATATCAAAACCGTGTAAGAATACAGCGTTATAGGAGGGATCACTGTGTACAGTTTCTCGTCTTGATAACTAATGATAACCAAAAAACGGTAACCAAGGATGAATATATTCGTAAATTAGATTGGCAGTCATAGATAACGTTATTTCTTTTTAAAGATTTCTGACTTATTAGAGGGATCAGCTTTTACATGATGCATCACGTCGTTCGTGCCCGCGATTCCCGCGCGGATCGATAAACTCATAAATTCCACGGCCGAAACGCACCGTCGGCAGCTGCACGGCGAAACGTCGAAACGTTGTGTTTCCAAGCCGCCAAGAATAGAGAGGAAGCCACTCGAATGCGAATTCCAATCTCTGGAATCGATTCTAAAGGGATACCATCGCCCCCCGACCCACCTCCCGGCGAGATTACGTCCACGGGAGATGGGAATTAACCCTTTGCACTCGGATGTCCCTTCTGAGGGGGCATCAGCATTGATTAGCGATTATTCTAAAGAATAGTTTATTCTAAGTATAACGAAAAATTGTTTTGTCAACCGGGAAGTAATATGATATGTTATTATTTTTGCAAAACCAAACAGCTGACGCTCGCAACAACTTCTAAGGTAATCGTATAAATATAATACAGAAGCTTATTGCATTACTCTAAACCGCACCACGTCCTCCTCAGATTATTAAAAATGAACAAACGCACGCAGTATAGAGCTAAGCAGATTATTATTGGTCAAGCAGAGTCTACAGATACTTAAATTCAATTATCTTCGGAAATGGGGAGAATTGGAATGAAACAAGTTAGGTTGATTGGTACTTTGGTACAAATATGAGGGCCTTGGTAGTTCATATAATATTAAAATTGATTAAACACTGCGATGCAACGTCGTGACATTAACAAGTTTCATTCTGAACGTATTCTCGATTAGTTTCTGGGCAAGATAATTTTTCCAATGGTAGTTGCGGTATAATTTCTCGAAACACCCTGCGTACACGTGGGTGCAGCAGCCAGGTAAATCTTCCTTTCATTCTCAACGTCTCCCAAAGCTTGGCTCGCCCATTCAACGAGCATCGAGGATCGATCCTTTTCCTACCTGCCGCGGCACTTTTGAATTTCATTTTCCTGCCCAACAATGGGTGAATCCCGAGATTCACGGCCTTGCGAGATCCACCGGTTCTTTCTCCATTCACTACGAATCAGTTCAGTGGACTGAAGATTTGCGGCTCCTGTTGGACAGAGAGAATGCTGGAACTCTGCGACGATTGCAAGTTGTGGTGTTCACTTCTCGTGAATTTCGTTGGGGACGCCATCGAGTGCGCCTCGAGTCGCATTGCTTTGTACAAGAGCCAATGTAACTAACACATTTGCGGCATAAATATGTATTTACTTTCTATTGAGTCACCAGAGGAAGTATAAATATTTAGCAGCGTTTCCTCTGAAAATTCCTCGTCCCAAAATATGGTCGATCATTTTTAAGAGAAGAAGCTTTGACGGTGAAATGCGTCTCACTGGCTAGTCGAAACGCGGGTATGTAGAATTCGAAGACGATGCGTACTAACGAGGTCGAAGTGTATTTCGAGGAGGTACTCGGGACGAGAATACAGGTGGACTTTGAAGGTGCTGTACGTTGACGATGAACGAAACGTATTTCATAAAGTATTCAGGAATTAATATACATCTTGCTCATCAATATGCATATAAAATGCATTCAAAGAGTATTCATCAATTTTAATATCATACACTTTCTTAATTTCAATATAAAGACGCTTGCGTTTTTATCAATTTCCCACGAGAATTGAATTTAAATACTTGTAGACTCTCCTTGACTAATAACAATTTGCTTAGCTCTCTGCAGTGTCCGTCTGTTTATTTGAATAATCTGAGGACATGCTGCGGTTTAGGGTAATGCAATAAGATTCTATAATACATTTACTCGATTACCTTAGATATTGTTACACGTGTCAGCTGTTTGCTCGTGCAAAAATAACAACGTAAAATATTGCTTTTCGATTAACAAAGCAATTTTTTATTCTACTTAGAACAAGCTATTATTTAGAAAATTGAGCCACGCATGGCAAAATTTTCTCTTTATGTCTCAGACAAAAGTGGTTGTCTGGGGCTGTACAAGGAATCGCTTCCTTTCCGGCAATACCTAATCACGATAGCCTGGAACGCTCTGTATATCTCCTGCAGATGTACTTCCGTTTATTTTCCAGGCTCGACACAAAAGCGACGATAGGGACAGCTGCACGCCGAAGCATACCAAGACGATGATCGTAAATACGCTTCACGCCGTGCTCGACTTAATGCTCGATTCAACTGTAATTGCGACTACGATTGCCCCTCGTTCGATCGACGCTTCCCCGTCGCAGAAGAGGCAATTTGTCGCCGTTTAGAAACGGCATATTTCATTTCCCTATGAGAAATATTCGTTCCAGTCCGTTCGAGGCAAAAAACCAGCATCTTTTTTCTCGCCCCCTCGCTTTTCCTCTCAATCGAGCCACTCGCGAGGAAAGGTAGCCGGATGATGGAACGTTTCAAATATTTTAAGCGCTGAAAAAAAACTCCTTTGCCATCTGATTTTCTCGTTCTGCCAAGTATTTTCACTCTTTGCCGCAAAACTCGTTTAGACCGCTTAACCTGCTACTTTGAAACCTGCAATTTCGTTTCCCAAGTGCTTCGTGCGCTCCAAGAGTGTTTGACTTTCTATTAAAGTTATATTACTCGCCATTGTCAGAGGACCAAACGGTTCCCACTATTTCGTGCAGAATTTGACGAAGAATTTTTTTAACTCGTAACATAAGAATCTATTTTTTTTTTCCAGTAATAATGTAGCGATCCCTTCGAGCGATATGAACGAAACGCGTGACCCGTCTATTTCTATTTTCCCAGTTCTGTCCCCAACGTCGATAAGAGATTGCATCCCTTTCAGCTTTTCGATCGCTATCTGCATCGAGGCCAGATACGCATTCGATGCGAATGAATCATCGATCTAAGGATAATTTGATATTCAGACCGCGTCATCGATAGTTTGATCGAAACTTTTCTACGTAACGTTTTTCTGCGACTAGAACGTCGTTAAGTGCGGGCGCAAACAATGAGTAACCGGTCGGCTGCGAAATGCACAGCCACTCGCGTTACGAATCGTTCGATTGTAACTAATTATACGCTCGCGTAATTGAAGCTTCCCGAGGTGTAAATCATCATCTACGCGCGTATCAAGTTTAGCCGAGCGCGAGCTTGTTTTCGGAAGAGATTTAAAGGTTCGAAGCCTTGGGAAACGATTTGCCGATCTCTATCGAGGAAAAATTTCCACTTCGACGATTCCGAGGCTTGGCAACCGAATAATTAATCAATCCTTTGAAAATCTTGCTTAAAACGCACCAAACACAATAGGTCGACAGAATGGTTATAATTAATATATACGCACAGGTTCATTGTTAACGATTTGCACTCGAGAGAAAGAGTAACAGCGTTATGATTTACATAACATAACATTTGTAATTTGTTAACGGAATAAATGAAGTTAATTTACGATTTGCTTTCGCCTTACGTTGCTAACTGAAAATTATTGGCACTGTTTTTCTCCATCGAGGAGCCTTTAAGTTTCAAGAAGAGTTTTAAATGCTTCCATTTCAGACGCCTCGGGTGCAAAGGGTTAAATAGAAAAATAGTGACTGAAAATGTTACTGGTAAAAGTATGCGACGATTTAAACTAATTATTACTTTCACTTTTACATGAACGAAGCGATTCTTTTTATGATTCGATCCAATAGAAGAAAGCCTAAAGACTTCCGCCATTAAATTCCGCTTTGCTTAAGTTGTCATCGAACAATAAAATTCGAAGTTAAAATAAATGAAACCTCTGAAAAATTCGAGGAAATATGAAATTGATAGTTGATCCGTAATCGAAAACGCTCTTGAATGGTTGTTACGTAAAAAAATGATTTCGATTAGACACTATTACAGCTTACAATAATCCTCATCCTACAACCCACTTACTGCGGCAACCTTATCTTCCCGATATTTAATTAAACATCTGTACGTTATATAAACGGTATTACGTAACTTTATCAAACTTCGACTATTTCTCCTACTTTCGATACTTGGGAATATTTTTTGTACATTCGTATAATTTTCATTCGACTTTTATCACACAACTACGCGTAGACAATGGAATAAGAAACAATTGCATAAGAAGCAGCCATGAAATATTCGCTTCTATGAATTTTATAATTAACACATTCGTTCCTGAGGACGTAACATTAAAATTTTCTGATAAAAGTTAACCCTGCTACAATCTCCGAATTATTTTTCACCCTGCTGCATTACTTTAACAAAATTGTTTCTTATATTCCCTTATTATATAATTGTACGTTTAATTTTTCAAAATAATCTATATTTCCCTCTAAAGTACAGATTTTCTATATGAAATATTCTTACTACACGCCTAGCGAGGTCATAATTGAAATAAATCATTCCTATTTCTATTCACTATGCCGTTGAGCAAAGGTTTCGTTGCGAGATCATCACTTTCGATGTTGTAACGTGGTACGAATAGATGACCTCGCTGTAAACCACTTTGCTCCAAAGGGTTAAACAAAACGCATTCTATTCGAGACCATCTTATGAACTTTTGATGCTACAACGCGGTACGTCGTAGATGCTCTCGTGATAAAACCACTTTGGGTGACAAAGGGTTGAAATAAAATTAGAGTGCTTCATTGAAGAATTCGATGACCCTTTAAAGGGGTGCAGAACGTATTTCAAAAGCAGTCGCAATTTTCGATTCGTACAAAAATTATGAGATAAAGAGTGATTCGTACTTGTACATTTACTTTATACTTTCAAATTTGATTAACTTAATGCAAACTGTAATGTTCCGTGTACACGCGACAACAGTACTTAAGGGGTTAATCGCGTCCATTCTAACGTAAAAGGGATGATCTAACATTGACTTAATTCTTAAAAATTTCACAGACGAACCAACCCAAGTTCTTCAAAACTTTGGAATATAAACTTTTCGATTATTCTTCTTATAGATAAAAATAAAGTCAGCGTCATTTACTATAAAGATACTCATCTGTTCCACAGAAATGTAACTAAAATGGACCTGCACGAATTTGGCCGCAGAGTGCAGAGTAATCGATTAATTTCCATGAATCGTCTCGCCAAAGTTCGAAGACAAAGTTCTAATCAAGAAAGGCTGCTGTTCCCTCGACTATTCCCTAAAGAGGAGCGAATCCAGGCGCGGTTCACGCGCGTGGACGAAGAGGTTAGAATTTCGTCGACCACGCGAGAAAGGACAAAGGCCGGGGCTTTTATCTGCGACAAAGCGGTACACGCGGCCCACACGTGCCGGTGCTTAGGCTACCTACGTTACATGACGATAAAAATTGTCTCCACAACCGATGGAGTCGCATGCGGATTCATAGGTTACACGCATCCTGGCTTATAAGGTCTGCGTCGAGAGGTCTGTCCGTGACGATTAAATTGATCGTCTAGGAAACGAAAGAAACACTATGCTAATAGTTGGATCGCGGATGCTTATGCTAATACAAACTTTTGTGGATATAATTAACCCTGCTGCGAATCTCATTCTCGATCCAATTGTCTTCTCTTCAAATCAACAAACTTCTTTGTTTCGAAACAAATGTTGTCATTAATGCTGTCTAGAATTGCGCAAACTGATTAGTACATTGCTATTTATAATAGAAGACACCAATTCTTGCAACCCCTAATCGTTCGCCATTCTGTTCTTTACTTTTAAGTCAAGTAGGATTCATGCTCGTAAATATGAAAGATTGTATATAATACATGACATTACATATCGCTGGATGGTTGTAATTATAACTTTACGACAAATACCAAACATGGTATACACGTATATCTGTCAGTATACGAATACTAAACTGTCAGTTTAGGTTAAGCCAGCTAAATCAATACGTGGGTAATATAAAACAGAACAATATAGTATTAAACTCATTGTAGGTCGAAAAATAATTACGTATTTGACCAATTGGTATATGTTTAGCTGTCACTGGCGGCTTCACACGTTTTCAAAGGATACTGGCCCCTCGTATTGCAATATTAACCATTTAACTTATATCATAGATATATATGCAATATAGAAATATATATTATAATAAATAAATATACGTATATGAAATGTATACATATACATATATTACATGTATACCTGCTACGGGGGTGAAAGATAAAACCGTGGTTTGTTTAGTTAGCTCAGTTTAGTCGGACAGAAGTTCTTTCACTCCGGTCGCTGTCCTTGAAGGATAGTCAATACCAATAGATCAGATCGAGTATCTCGATCGTGTGAATGCACTTTGTTACGCGGGACAATAAATACAACCGTGTCCTCGGGCGTAATCTGCGCCATTCGGTAGAAACAAATTTGACGATGTTTGCAGAATCAATAACAGGGTTCTTCAGAAAAAACCATCGTAGTATTATGTTCTCCAGAATTGAATTAGTTCGAAGCGAAACATCTTTCGACTGACGCAGAAGCCCTTTCCCGGTCATGAATAAAGATCATTACGTAAGGTCGAATCGGATTTAGCGACCATTCGTTTTCGCTCATTTTCGCAAATTATTTATGCGACTGAACAGTATCTAATAAAATTGCAACCACAATTATCAAAGTAAAACAACAACGCAGATATAACAATTACAATTGTCTTCGAAGAGAGACAGAGAGTAATAAATGATTTTACTCACAATTCGATTACACGGAAATACGCTGGTCGCTCCCTCGACGTTTGATATTCGGCCTTGCGAAAAGGTTACAAGGGGAAAGATTCAAAACTTCCATGACAGACACACACGGAAACGATCGCGAACTACCACGACATGGCTGACTCGTCGTCAGCTGACGGATAACCAATTACGATACCCCTCATTCGCATTTATATTTATCGTAACTTCAAATGTCCGCGGTAACGCGGCTAATTTCAATGCATAGAATCGCATATGAAACGATTGTTCTATGAACAGGGACAGGGATTTGCAAGCGTACCCCGTACAGAGGCTGAACTAAATCGCCCACTATCCTGTAATCCTTACAAAACTAAAAGTAGGTAATAAAACAAGGGATGGCAGTCAATTAAGAAATCCGCCACTGTCTCGTACAGAAGGAAAGTCGTAAATTATGTCGTTAATGCAACGCGTACTTAAAGTTATGAAAAAGTAAACAAAGAAAGTCGCATTTGATAGATCGAGCGTTACCATTGCGAACCGTTTGAATGTTTCGCAAGTTAGCGAAGGCTGGTCGTAGCTATTCAATGGTCGGCTCGTTCGCATATTAATTCATGGGCATCGTATACATCAGAATAGTCTATCCTCTTCCCCCTTTTCATCTCTCGGTTCAACCCTTCGCGACAGCGCAAAATACGGTCCCATAAATTCGATCGACGCACCATCGAGCGATCGAATTCCAGCGAGAAAGCCGGCGCTAGATATTCGCCTGTGCAAGTCGGAAAATCGTAGAACGCATTGTGTACCGTGGCGAAGGGGGCGCGGTCGTAAATCTTGTATGAAACGTGGGAAAAAAGAAGCGCGAGTACGCGCAAGCTACTGCAGGAATGCGGGGAGAAAGGGAGAAAGGGAAGAGAGACGGCGAGAAAGAGTTGTCGTACGTGCCTTTTGTGTATACGGATGTGTATAAGTCTGTATATACGTACGCGTGTATGTACACGAAGGGCCACTCTGCGTGCACCGCCAATCAAATGTCGAGTCACCGCACTTTTTTCTTCGCCTCTTTATTGCCCCTTGCTCACATTACCGCGCGCGTATCTACGATCGCGATTACTGTTCGATTGTACACCATATCACGCCGATTTCTCACTGATCACAGTACACCGTATCGGTAGCGAACGTCGCCGCGAATCATTGCTCGCTTCGACTGGCCTCCTTCGACTGCGCGTCTGACACTGTAGCGACCGTACCGCGACCGAACACCAAGTGCGACCGAGTGAAATGCGCAAGAGGGACTGGGAACATCCTTCTCGGCGTGTCCTACGCAATACATGCTTCCAGCCAATAGGTGGCGGTACGCTATCGACGCTATCTGTCGGATAAATCGCCAAGGTATTCGACAAAACAATCGCACGTTGATGGGATGGAAATGCTGTCAATTTCTAGCTTTTATAGTTTTTGATAAGACTAAAAATGCCGAAAGTAGTATCAAGAAGTATAATATGTTCCGACACAAAGGATCAAGAAGAATATAGCGAAGAGAAACCGTTGCATATTTATTATTGCCTATGCGGACAGATGACGTTGATTTTAGGTTGGATTCACTTTGTTTATTGCATACATTGTTCTTTATTCTCTTAAAAATCATGAAGAAATGTACATAACATACCCTTGTATTACAACAGATTGTGCTATAGAAAAATTGCCTTTAAGAAAGAGAGACGGTGCGCGAGTTATCGATGGAAGTAAACATGCCCACAAGATGACTTGCGAGCAAGATGAAATTGTGTATTTGAAACGTCCTGAAGGCATAGAAAAACAATATCGTCAAAAATGTAAAAAGTATTGTATCCACTCTTTCATTTTTTAACATATCATCGATATTTGTAACGAATCATGAAAATTCAGAAGCTAGATCGACGTATTTACATTATATATAATTTTTACAAGTTGCAATAAATGTATTAATTTCAATTTCTGTCCATGTTCTTATAGATGTGGACTTTTCCTGTATTACAAACATGACCAAGCGACAAATATTGTATTCATTGTAAAAGGTGCAGTGATCAAGAGCTCAGGTGAAGGACCAATGACTGATATATATAATCAAGTGGCTGTCGAAAAACCCAAGAAGATAATGGTGACAAAGCATACAAAAAATATGGGAAAATTCAGTTCTGTCACTGTTTCTACAATTGATGAAGAGGAAGACGAAATTGAAGCAGTAAGTTATTTATTTCTATATTATTCCTAAAATTAAGATAAAATATTTATAAAAAAGCTGCTATTTAGTTTAAAAAAATATATATCTTAGTTAAAGTAAAATAGAAAATATTATAAAATGCTACAGAGGTCTGCTATGTTAGATTTTAATATTGTGCACAATTAAAATAGAACGCTACTCTAGGAATTTAATATGTAAGCACAAGAATTTACACAAAACCTTGTGTATTGAATTTGTACTTTTTTCTTTGTTATAAAAAACAATTTACGTTTAAAATGTACGTTTTCTATTTGCAGAGAGAAGTTGCCGATTCGTATGCTAATAATGCACGAATAATAGAGAAGCAATTAGAAAGGAAAGGAATGAATAAACGAAAAGCTATGCCTCCTCCCGAAGCGGATCCAAAAAGAACAAGACCTAGGGGAACATTATTAGATGTATAAGATATTTTAATTGTATTATTGTCATGTATTTAAAGCTAAGTATACGTGTATGATTGTAAGTAAAAAACTAGAATAAAATGTGTAAATTTTGTGAGCATTTTAATCCATTATTTTTCTTTTACCATAACAAAAGTTCTTAGCAAGTAATGACTTACTTAAAGCAGACCTGTCCGAGTAGGTTTTCACCGCTTGCGAGCCAGACCAAGAGCAAAAACCAACAACTGTGTAGAGTAGATCCAAGGGTAGCGATAAAGAGACAGCAATGCTTCAGACGAATTACCTCATCACCCTTTGCTCTCGGAAGGTCGTTTGCACGAACAATAACTTGGACAGGCTTGACTTGAAGAATCAAACCATTCTTTAACATTATATTGAGTTATTTATTAACATTACATAAAAGTAAATATTTAAAATATATAAATGACTAGATACAAATATTGCATAAAAATGTACATTGCAAAATAGAGATATAAATTTAATAAATAAATACAATAACTACATATAAATCATTAATAAGGGTGGCTGGAGGGTAAACGGAGTACTACTTACAATAAGAATTAATTTGTAAGATGGCAACATTAAATGGTACGAAAAAATTACTTTATAGTACATATAATGCAACTAGTAAAATTAGTAAATAACTCTACAAAACAATTTCGGGTGATATGGCTCTTTAATGTGGAAGAAAGGAGGTCTATCTAAATATATTGTATAACTGGCCATGTTACGTCTACATTTTATGAATATGGGTTGTGTAATACTATGACATATTAATGCGCACATTGGTTGAAAACTGGGTGGGACGTTAAGCTAGCTGCATTTGTGATTGAAAGTGATATTGTTTAATCACAGTATCCTAGTTGTGTAATATTCGAATTGAAGTTAACGGACACTCGAGAAGTCTCTGAGACTCATTGTATTCCCACATTGCCAGAGATCAAGAGAGAGATATATAATCGAAAAAAGGAAGAAACATAATGATAATAATTTGTAACTTACAGTATTCCTAGTGCCATATCTCGTTTTATAGTTACCTTCAACATTGCAACAAAATCATAGCACTTTTCTATACATCTAATAAATGCATTTCAAATATATTTCCTTTGACGTTTAATATCAACTGCAACTTGCTTTAAATTAAAATTATATATAATTCTATTTTTACACATAGTACGATTTCGCGGAGTTGGAGTTTATCACGTTCGCGATTAAAGACAATAGCTTTGTATGTATAATTGTAAAACTAACGGTGCTACGTATGTACGGAAAAACATACGTAGCTGGCCAGTCCGTAAATTTAAGTGTTGATCTGAGAAGATTTAACGTCTGCCTTTTTAAGAATTGTTGGCTCATCTTTCAAAAAGGTTCCCGACCTAGAACCCACTGTAGGTTGTTTCGGAACTTCCCCATTATGGCACTTACTTTTACCTTTCTCATCGCAAGGGATCTTAGTGGTACTAGCTATCCTTTTATTAGTAACCGTAGATTTACTCATTTTATTAGTGCCAGATGATTTAGGGGAAGATCTTTTGCTAGGGCTCTCGGAGCCCTGTTGATTCGGCACTCCTTCTTTTTTTTCCCTCGCTAGGTTAGGATGGTTAATCGTAGACTGCGCGACTAACCGCGTATTTACGGGTTTGGATGACACGCTATTCAAAGACTTACTTGGAATATCCGGTGTTTTCGCAGCATCTAGAAGATTTCTTCGCAGATGGTAAGCGCTAATAGCTGCAGCTCTACTTCTACTGGCCGCAGTCGAACTTTCCAAAGATCTTCGCGGTCTTCTATTCGCTGTAAGCGGACTTCTCTGCTGCATCGGTGGCGAAGTTTTCTTTGCCGCCTTTTCGTAAGCCTGAGCCTTATTCGTTGTTTTCCCTAAAGTTGGCGAAAGCTTGTTCGACGCATTCGATTTAGGTGTTGTTACTTCGGTCATAAGACTGTCCGTCGACATGGAAGTATCCATTTTATTGGCCTTTTTCTTAACTGCTGCAGGCTTGTTCTTCGATTCTGCTAAAGAATCTACAGATAAGCCTATCTCTGTGCTCTTTTGTTTAAAAGATGGCGACTCTGGCCGCGTAATGCCGCAACTTTTGCTGATCGAATCTTTCTTAGCATTCGTTCTGCTGACATTCGATTCTGTTAAACTGTCCGACGAAAGAGCTTTTACGTCTTTCTTTATAGGCAACTTTATCTTGGTTAACGGTTTCTTCTCGGTAGCTCGTTTCATTGCCGGACTAGAAGTGCGAGACGAGTCTGAAGATGAAATCATAATCTTCCTCCGTTGCTGCGTCATAACCTTTTCCGGATGCACTGGCTGCTGCGTGGTTTCCTTTGGAACAGATTTGTTCCTAGGTTCCAGATACCTTGATTTTACCTGAAAATTAACACTTGAAACATCTCGAAATATTAAAATCTAAGCGGCTCTTCTATAATACGGCATTCCTACAACACGGTTTCGTTTTAACATAATTAAAAAATTGGGATATTCCAGGTATTTGTAAATATAAATGAGGCTCACGTATACATTAACTAAACTCTGCAAACAATTTCATGCAACAGATAGAATATAATTTATGTAATCAGTATATCTTTTACCATAGATATCATCATTAGTACTAAAAAATAAACGAAAAATTACCTCTAATTTATTAGGCCACGATTTCGGCCTATTTGTATCTGTATGTGTAGTCGTTGGTTTATCATTTTGCATTTTACGTTCCAATGGATCACTTTTTGGTTTATTGAAAACTTTTTTCGGCTGTTGCTGTTGCGTCGCTGCCATTTGTTTCAAAGTTTTATGATTATGCTCTGATATAACCATTTTTACACGTTTCAAATCCAAACTTCTGTTCGCGGTTGTTGAACGGCTTGATTGTGGTCTAGGCTCCTGAACGAAATAAATATATTTGAAGAGAAAGACAGAAATTGAAAAAATATTAAATTCGTTTACATATATATTATATTATTATATTATTTACTTTTATGGAATTAGAATGTCTCGACGGGCGTCTTGATGTTTCGTTTGGTAAAATTACAAGGCAAGCTAGTTCTTGTATTCTACGTCGAAGCTCCAAATCCATTTTCAACCACGTACTAGTTCTTGCGGCTCTAGCCGCATCTCTGACTAAGCATTTCTCTACCCGACTTTGGATTTTCTTCAAAAAATCAACAAACAAAGGTCCCCATTTGATCTTCTCTTGAACTTCGTCTTGCTGCGCAGAAGTTAACATTTTATGCAATTTCGTGTAACTTTTGCACGCCTGTTCCGGTGGCAGCCGTTCGGCAGCCGCCAAGAAATTATCCTCCAATCGACTGATGTTCCATGTTAACTCTCGACCAAGAGATTGGAAGTTTTCGTTTCCCAGAACACCCGAGAAATTGTCTGACAAAAACTTCACCGAAGTTTCCAATAAATTCGAGACCATCCTGAACACTGGTTCGGCCCAACGAACATTCGGTAATGTTGCGAGCAGTTTATCACAATCCATCATAGTTTGAAGCACGTTATCCGTAGACTATTATTTTTGGTACATAAAATAGAAATTATATAGACTTGCAAAACCGCAATGTCGATTAAATAATACGCACCATATGTACAATATGTTGATGATAACACTTCGCCATGAGTTCTTTCGGAAGCGTTGCGAATGCTTTACACGGCCATATTCGCACGAAATGTCTCGTAACCCATCGTAAAGACTTACGATACACTTCGTCTAGACCGTAAGCTGCTGCCAGAGGCATACACTCCAATACACCAACGGCACATATTTGGCAAGGCTGTAATGTAATACATTTGACGGGCCCGATAAAAAATGTATTAGAATCTTTATACTATAATCTAAACATACCACTTCACAATCTTACCTTGTGAAACAGATGACAATATTTTACTTTAAGCGTATATCCAATAATTTCTTTAAGACCTTCCAAGCACAACATATCAGCTAATGTAGCCAGCTCAACTATACTTATAGAATCTGGTATATTACTTTCTCCGCTGTATATATGGCGTAGCGCAAAGTGTACCGCATCATAGGAATACCCTTGCAGAGAAATAACATTCCCTACGCTCTCGATCCAGCCGCCGCTGAGAATCGCTGCGAAATATTGACAACGAGAGCTCAATATACATTTGTGAGCTCTTATACGACGTCCACCTACATCGATTGTAACGTCTGGATTGATCTCCTCTAAGAACATTCTTAATAAATCCTCGCCTAATCTATTGTACGGTCTGCTTCCTGCTAAACTTGATGTTTCAGTTTCTTCCGTGCTTCCCTCTAAAAACAAAATTATAGTTCATACACTTTATCGATTGATGAACAATTTGATGATATAGCGGTGTGAAACTCTTGCTCTTAAAAGCATGCCTCGGGAGCAATATAATAAGTTTGTCAGCAGACATCAAGAGCCTCCAAGAAGGGACTCGATTTTTGCTATTCTAAAGGAACATCCAGACAAATGTAAAGTCATACGAACGTATATGTTAAGTCCTTCGTTAAACATATGTGAAACGTGTTGCATCGCATTGTGATGTATAACAATATCTGTACAGCTCCTAGAACGCTATGACATGTGAATGTCAATGACAAGAAAAATGACAGGAGAAGTCTGTAGATTCTAAAATCAATCAAATCCACATTTCCTGTCAACATCACATTTCTACACAGTATTTATCCCTTCCATATTAGACACTCTCGCGTACTTTCTACTACTTCCAATTTGTCTTTATTTATTACTCTCGCTATTTGTGAGCAGAGATTTAGCCATCACTATATCATTCCTCTTATGTCAAAAACGTGAATGTCTTATCTTTTTCTCTCTTCAATTTCATGCTATTACGGTACATACTACGGTTTTATGGCTGGACCGATCTCTAAAGTAAATATTGATAATATCCAAAAAATGTTTACTTTGAGGATTATCTGATTACACCTCGCATTCAGTGTGCAAACCTCCATAATTTAACGAACTGTTCATTCATGAATATGACATAGAGGATAATATTTAACATATATAATAAGGTACACACCAGCACCAGAACGACCCATGCTACTTTGCATACTGCTCAAATCAGACTCTGATATAATTCCTTCTCCATCGTATTCTCCTGTTAACTCTTCCAATGGTGACTTTTGTTTAGGCGGCAAAGAAGTGCTCATCACCGAAGTGAATTTCCTAGGAACTGACCTAACGGATCCATTAGTTATGGACATTACCAATTTACTTTCAATCCAAGAAGTCTCCGGAATACTTTTGCACATACGATACTTTCTATCTTCTTTCACGATCAACGTGTCCGTTGAATGGGAAATCACGGGCGTTTTATCCAGATCTGACAAGCGAACAAAGTTCGAAGTTGTCGTTTTCATAGTGTGTCCCACGGTCCTTTCACTCTTCTTCAATGTTATGTTGTCATATACCGTCTCTGACTTCACATAATCGGGACTTTTCAATTCACTTTCTATCTTTTTAATGGTCTCGTTTAATGATTTATGCGTTTCTGATATTTTACTACCTACAGCAGGAACTATTTGTGGTCGGTTTATGTTTGGCACTTCTCCGTTCAACAGTTCAGACAATTCGTAGTCATGATTATCGCTATCAGGCGATGGTCCACTACCGCTACTTATATCGAATGTCTCGCTCTTTCGTGTTTGCCCCTCGGTGCTTTCTGTACATGTTTTTTCCCACGCAGACGTTTCTGAATACTCATCTTCGTACACTTTGACATCGTTCGCCTCAAGATTCTCAATGGCCCTATCAGTTTTCAATTCCGTGTACTCGTGTTCCTTTATGCTGACACGGAGTTCTTCATTGATCACTTCAACGTGAGAATTTGGAGGTGTATCTCTCACATCGAACTCAAATACATCTTCTGTAGATGTGTCCATGTTATTTGGACCATTATTGCCTTCTTGTGTAAGCTTAGAGTTTTTCTGGATAACGAATTCAGGCTTTGCTGTGTCGTTTAAAGAGTTGCTTGAACAACTAGGTTTTCCTTGCAACCTCTTCAAGTCTCCTCGATCTACAGACAAACTATGCGCCCGTTTATGCTCTTTTCTAAACATTAGTTCTTTTGCAACGTGCCCGTTGTTGTTGTTGTTAACACTTTGCGTTTTATCAACGTTCCAGGAATGCCGTTTGAACGCTGGCCGTGACGAAGATAAAGTTCTTCTCCTTACCACCGGAGAATCAGACTCTATGTACATAAATACACTCGGTTTTGTCTTCTCTCTGGCACATTTTTGTTCAATCGACGACTGATCGTCCCTCGAAGTGATGCTATTCTCACTGGAATTAGTATCGTCTAATTTGATTTCCACTTGCTTGTCGGAGAAAGTGGAGAAACTTCTTCTGTGCGAATGTTGCGCAGCAGTATTCTCTTTATTCTTCGGTGGATCACTCAAATCGATGAACATAGAGAAAATATTTTTCTTGTCGATACTTTCGATAGGTTTCTCAAGTTTGACAACGGGCTCTTCCACCTCCAATTTCTTATTTTTCGGAGCGTTATTTGTACCGGACATATCAACATAAAATTCACAATAAGATTTGCTGCATAAATTCTGTTCTTTCTTCTCCGTCGTGTAACTTTGTTGCTGCGCGACAGGTTTATTATCCATATCCTTCAAGTTAACAAAAAATCCTAAACTACCATGTTTCTCGTGAGCGCTCATTTTTCTTACAGGTTTCTTCACGCATTCCGAGCTTGAAAAACTTTGAGACATCCCTGCGTGAACGTTGCTCGATAGCTTGGGCTCATTCTTGTTGCAATCGCTCATGTCAACCACCCAAGCGGTCATAGACGAAGACATTCTCGTTGGTCTCGTTTTCGCCTCGAATTCGTTCATGATAACAGAACCACCGGAAACGATTGGTGTCGATTCAGTTTTCCGTCGCACAGTAGGACTATCGGTGGGCTTAGAATAGTCTGAAGTGCTGACACCGCCGGATATAATGGGCATAGTCTCGACACACTTGGTCTTTTTTATCGTATCAGTTCTATTATCCTTTTGTACGATACAACTTAAGGTAACAGGTAAACTGTTACTACAGTTGCTCGAATCATTGTCCAATTCTGCATGATAATCCATAACAACTTCGTCACTAGCACTTTTGGTCACTGGATAAATCATGTTTGTTTTAGTAGTATTCTGCAACGAATTGTTATTCTCCGGTAGCGACTGATTCATATCGTATTTCTCGTTATTAAGGGATAGATAGGGCATCGTATGATACTGACTACCAGTTGGTACTTGAACGTCCATTGTAAATTTATTTAAAACGTTACTGATCGGAATCGAAGGTTCGTCAGGTGGATTGAAACACGAATCGCCATCAACGCGATGTCCTGAATATTGAGGTATAGCATTTTGGAATACAAGGTTGCCTTGTCGTCGTTCGTACTCTTGCCTCAACACGGAAAGCTTCTCGTCGTTTGAGTCCAGCTCAAACGTATTCCTTCTGATAAGAGTGGGTGGTCGTGTATCATCCGATGAATTTGCATCTTTATCGTTCGTTTGATCGATCGTTTCTTTTTCAGTTTCTGTTAAAACGTTCGAATTATCGTCGTTACTTATTCGTGATGTAACGTGTCGGTCGTTATTTATATTTTTATTATTGTCAGGACAAGGAGAAGGATGCGCACTTTCACCGCTGTCTGCTTCCTTAATTTCCACGACTAACGATTCTTTATTTGTTTCCGCACTTATTTTATCTTCAGGCATAAAGTTAGTTTTCCGCATTTTCCGTGCGTCAAGTGGTTCAAGGTACTCAGTGAGCTTCAATTCTCTCTCGAATTCTGCTGTCCTTTCGTGTCCAGTTTGTAAATTGGTTGTTTTAAGGGGGGTGAATTTGTAACATTGTTCCTCGACGAGATCGTTAGATGTGTTTGCAACATATTTGGAAGAATAGGAAGTGTATGGTGGGAATTTTTCGTCATAGCATTGACTTTTAGGTATGCTCGGAGTTGGAACCTCTATTTCATCGTTGAGGGTCGACGCATCGATGAAGTAATAATTACTTGTATTACAGGAACTTTTTTGGCTATGTGTATCGTGTGATACATCACGGTTTACGTTATCCGATTGCGTATCTGCCGCTTGGGTATAACTCGAATGACACATCTTCTCATCCTGCAATTTTTCTGCGGTCTCTGCCTTTGCACAATTCTTCCCCTGGCTCGCAGAGGACGCGTTTCCAAGATTAATAAATTCAAACGATTCGTTTTCGTCGCTGGCGCAGTCAGATTCGTAAAATGGATCACTAAGTACTTGGTTTTCATATTGAAATATTTCGTCCGCATTAGACTTCCCTCTTTGAGCATTATCCGTGGATGAACTAGAGGAATCTAATAGCGGTTGTTCAGGGTTAAAAGAGCAACAGGTCGCGTTATTATCGTTCGAACCGCATTCCATCAATCCCGATTCTACCAAATCCTTTATGTGGCATGTAGTTTTGAAATTGTTGGTCGTATTATAGCGTTCATTGTTTGCAACTACTTTCTGATCTTTGTTACGTACACGTCTCCCGCGTATTTTATCTATTTCATCGCTTCCAGAAGCGTACTCCGTGACTTGCAGTTCTTCAAAATCGGTACTTGAATTTTCAGACGTGGTGTTTTCATGCGGGCTTACAGAACCAGTTTCCAAACCAGAATCAGCCATATCGGATACAGTGGGACTTACATCCACGATAGCATAATCTCTCACATTTCCCACACTTTCAGTACTTTTTGAACGACAGTCTGCTGTTGTGCCATCCGCATATCTTTGACATAAAAACAGATATATATAAGTAAAAATGTTAATTAAATTATAGTTATTGGAAAATCTATTTTATAAATACAGTTATAAATTGTAACCTTTCATTGATGTCTAGTACTTTATTTTCAGAAGATGCAGTCGCAAATCTTGATGTGTAAGTACTCAAAATGTGTTCTACCAACAGCTGTTCTTCCTTCGAGAAATTTGAGTCACTGTATAAAAGCCTGAAAATTGTTGTACTTAAAAAACAAGTATGGTACAAATGATAGCGAAATATATATCTAATATACATTGTTCTATCCTGTGCATTCTATGACATTTATTTTCAAAGTGAAAAGTCAAGTATTACATGCTGGTTGTCATAATATACACTGTTATGTACAACAATTTATGTATGTTTCATGATAGAGAAATGAATTTAAAAACATTCAGGCCAATTGTATATGCAAAAAAATAAAAATCAAACAGAATTGGCAATTCATTTTAAAATTTGTGTACTGTTGATAGAATGATGATAATTTATAGTTTTAAAAGTTGAGGAAAGAGTATTATTACATGTTATTAAAGAAATATATTTAATACAAAATTTACACAAAATGCATGCAAATTAACGTTTTGCAATTCGTGTAGGAATAAAATACACTCATCCTTCCATTTATGTGCAGAATTCGTTTAACATGACTTTTTCTACAGGACGGAGTATCATATAAAAAGTTGCTATATATAAGATACATAAGAAAAATACTCATGCATACTATATAAATATTTATCTTGGAAATGACAGAAAGACTAATACAAAATCAAAAATACAAATTAATATTATATCTGCTGTTGCCATTATAGCAGACAACCTTTTCTTTTTAATTAATCTGAGGGGAGTACCTCGTATGCTAGAAATATTTGAGTGAAACTATATAATAATTTATATAAAAAAAGTATCATAAGAAATATTGCAAAAAACAGAGGAATTATTTATTACATAAAAGAACCGCATATTAAAAATACTATGCAAATTAAAGCATGAATACAAGGAACTTTATAAGTATTAATTGAGGAAAATTTGTGTTTGCTGTATTATAGTAACTAATATGTTAATTGTAATATACATGAAAGACTTGTTACTACATGTAAATTATCACAAATGTTCCTAAATTAAACAAAAGTACATATTGTAGATATAGCCTATGGTATGTAACGAAAAAAAAACATATAGTTCTCATAGATACTGCTTCTATGTAAGTGATTAGGGATTTGGAAGTACCTCACAAATCCTTCTATATGATGAAAAATTTCCAGTTTATCAATGATGCAATCGATATGATTGTTAATGTATATAAAATAAGGCTTGAGAATCTTGTAAAAGTGTGGAGCTCTTGTTTTAAGGATACACTGGTTTATTCGTACTATATTATGTCCATGTATTATGTTAAAATCACAATACAAAGAGTCCGTAAATATGCTACAATAAAATACTCTATTCAGTTTATGTACTTACAGAAAAACTTAAATTCTGTGCATATTTATAAGTTGTTTTATACAAATACATTCTCATTAGTTACAATTTAATATTAACTTGAACAGATAATTATATTATACAGATACAATAAATATGATATAATAAAAGCTTGCTAGATTTTAAATTAGAGCTTTTAAGTATCTTATATTTTTGTACAATGTACCAGTTACAATACTGATACCCAATATTACACATATTAATTATACAGATAGAAATTACACAACAGTGAGTAGTTTACCACAAATGTTTTAAATACTTCATGCGAGGATATTATAAAACTATTTATATTTTTTGTTCGATATACCTTTTATATGAAACAATTGACAAGTAATATTAACATTATTTTGAACTAAGTGTTCGTTGAATTAAATTTTCGATTTAATTAATGACTTATGAATGAAATGATACAAATTTAGTGGTTTACCTTGAAATATTAGCTTGTAGATCACTAAGACTTTTTGTAACGATCCGATTCTTTTCTACGCAATGATGTTTCTTAAATGTTTCGCTGGTAGGAAGTTGAGGCTTGACAGAAGCATAAAGCTGATGGCAACAAAGCCATTGATGTATTCTGTCTAAATTTCCACTTTGCTTGTTGCTGCCCCTGCCTCCAGCCATGAGACATGTTTAATGTTTCATACTTGTTCACCTTTAATTCATTAAACTTTTTTGTACAGCAAGATAAAAAATTAATTACAACATATACAATATAGTGATGCTTAAAAATGTCAATATACGTGTAAAAAGAGAATATATTGTGCATGTAACACTTTGTCTTTGCAAATAGTAATCTTTCTACGTGTATTTAATATTTATACATGTAATTAAATATTTATATTATTAAATACGTTAAATTCTTTGTGCAATTTTGTTTAATTTTCTTTTGAATTTTATAAAACTCCAAATGTATAAAGCAGACAGACAGCTGAAGCAAGAAGGACATTAATGATTCTTCCTTCAATGTATGCATTGCTGACAAAGTACATAACAATTTCAAGGTCAATACAGGAGGTGCCTCCATGCATAGTAATTATTAATCCTTTCGTAGTGTCTTCAATATTTAGAGAATGATTACACTGTGTTACACGCACCATATATTATCCTGTAAAATGTAAAGAATTAGGGCGTAGTTGATTGTAAATTATTACATAACATTATCTCGGGAATAATTCTCGAAATACGTAGTATGCATTTGGTAAATGCATGTTCTGTCCAACTTTATTACGTTTAACCTTAAATTTAACGCTTAATCGTGAATATAATTGTTGAATGAAACGGTATCGCGTTAAAGGTAGAAAACGTAGAGCCGAAAATCGGAATAAAGTTAAAATGCGAATGCCAAAAATAAACGTGTAATTCTAGCATGGTTCAAAAGTAGGAATCCAGCGTTTGAAGGGGGACTGAGATTACACCGTCGGGACGTGTCGAATGCCGAGCAATCGATTAATTAATGAAAACTTCGCGTTCTAATTAACTAAATAAGAAACGCGGCATCGAGGATTTAAACCTTTTCGATCCTTCGGAGGCATTGATCGAACACGCCTTGTTGACTGTCATTTAACGCATCTTTGTATGCCTCCTTCCGACTGACGACTTACTTTGGAATATTAAGACTAACACACGCGAATTAGTACGTCCCGTCGTAGCGCAGTCCTTGAAAAAACAATTCTAAACGCAGAGAAACGTTCTCGTCGTGTTCTTTCTAAAGCTCGAGCACCTTTTCAAACATATTTTCGATAAGACTTTCTCAATAATTTATTGATCGTACTTTGTACATATGTACGTACCTCGCATTATTTCGGTTCCTGAACACCGGTCGGGATACGTCATGATTACGCTGCGTTACGAGCCGTAATCCTCTCGCGCATTTTGCCGGACGCGTCCGCTGCAAAATTCGGCGGATATTAACGGTACGATACTACGAAACGTTCACTTGTTTGTTGTTCAAAAGACATAAATATGCGACGATCGTTCCCAATACGAAAGCGTGAGACTGTTTGCCGTTGGCCACGGCAGGTGGCGCGGCGAGCCGTGATCAATTTTTCTGTTTCGAGGTTAGGTACGGCAATGTGCTGTCAAATATTCGCCCGTGGATCGCGATGAGTGTTCGCCTACGATGCTATTTTGTCGTGAAACTTCTGCTTACCTGATGTACATCGAAGATGAATACGAAGGAGAAGGAGAAGTA
Organism: Xylocopa sonorina; assembly: GCF_050948175.1. NCBI lineage: Eukaryota > Metazoa > Arthropoda > Insecta > Hymenoptera > Apidae > Xylocopa > Xylocopa sonorina. The sequence goes on along the minus strand of NC_135202.1, from coordinate 7,148,461 downwards.
CATCGAGGAGTTCGATTTTCCTCATTGCGACGAGTCCTCGAAATATGAGAAGGTCGCGAAAATTGGCCAGGGCACATTCGGGTGAGCTCGCTAGTACAGTCCGTTTTCTTTCAGGTTACGATCCTGAAACAATGAAAAATGTGTTATTATTTCTGAAATTCTCATGATCTGTAGGGAGGTGTTCAAGGCTAGGGATAAGAATTGTACTAAAAAATTTGTAGCTATGAAAAAAGTGTTAATGGACAATGAAAAGGAAGGGGTACGTACACATTCAGATATTCGATCGTTTAAAGGCCCATCTACATCATCTACATCGGTATATGAACTGTTCTCGAACAGAATGGAAATTGCGTCAATGTTCTTACGCTGTCGCGTAATATGTGATTGCGAATTAAATAGTAATTATAAGAAGTTCACCATGTCCTTAAAGACACTGTTTGCGATCAATGTTCATTAATTGTTAGCTGGTCTATACACAGCTTAATATATCTTCCCTAAGCATTTCTACGGACCTAATGGTCGATGGAATTATATTTTGCCATTTATATGTTGTACAAAACAATTTATATTAACAAATATGCGTTATACACACCAATGAAATATCTGGATGTAATGTATCTTAAACGTTACAAATTACGCAGAATGCATTGTAATATTGATAACACTTCTATTTACAGTTTCCTATTACTGCTTTAAGGGAGATAAGGATATTACAATTATTAAAACATGAAAATGTGGTGAATTTAATAGAAATATGTAGAACAAGAGGTAAACGTTGCCATACAAGTACCATCTATTTTCAAAGCTTTTCTAAGGTGATTAACCGTGAAAATATTCTTGTAGCAACTCAATATAACCGTTATCGTTCTACGTTCTATCTTGTATTTGACTTTTGTGAACACGACCTGGCAGGCTTATTGTCCAATGTAAATGTAAAATTTAGTTTAGGAGAAATTAAAAAAGTTATGCAACAATTGTTAAACGGTCTCTATTATATTCACAGTAACAAGGTAATGGTATATAAATTATATGATTTCTAGGAAAATAAATAATATATTTAATGTACAGGCTGATTATACTAATTGACATTTCACTCTTCATAGATTTTACATAGAGATATGAAGGCTGCAAATGTTTTAATAACAAAAAATGGTGTATTAAAATTAGCTGATTTTGGATTAGCTCGTGCGTTTAGCGCAAACAAAAATGGTCAGCCAAACCGTTATACGAATAGAGTTGTTACTTTATGGTACAGGCCACCAGAACTTTTGCTCGGTGACAGGAATTATGGTCCTCCTGTTGATCTATGGGGTGCAGGATGTATAATGGCTGAAATGTGGACCAGGTGCATATCTTTCAGCAGTACTTGTATATATGTAATATATATAATATATATACAATTATCACATTGGCATCGATCATTTTTATAGATCACCTATAATGCAAGGAAACACAGAGCAACAACAGCTCATATTAATTTCTCAATTATGCGGTTCCATAACAACCGAAGTATGGCCTGGAGTAGAAAATTTAGAATTATTTAATAAAATGGATTTACCTAAGGGTCAGAAACGAAAGGTATTTATTACCTTGGCTCTTTTGATCAACTGCACTATAAGCAATTGTATTGAAGAGATGAAAATATTTTACATTTTGTGAATAGGTTAAAGACAGATTGAAACCATATTTAAAGGACGCTTATGCGTGTGACTTGTTAGATAAACTTCTAATTCTTGATCCATTGAAAAGATATGACTCGGATTCTGCGTTGAATCACGATTTCTTTTGGACCGATCCAATGCCTTGTGATCTTAGCAAAATGTTGGCGCAGCATACGCAAAGTATGTTCGAGTATTTGGCTCCACCAAGACGTCCTGGTCATATACGTCATCCACATCATCAAGTACCTGGAGGGCCAGCAAAACCTAGTTCTAGTATGGCTGACAGTGGTTATCAAGATCGTGTATTCTAGAATTATAATTTTATTTAGATAAGTGCCGACTGCCTTTCACCATTCGCGTCCTCTTCATTTCGTAAAATATTTGATAAACCACACAATATTTAATTTCAACTTCCTTGATAACAACAAATTTTGAAGTTAAAATTAAATGTCTGATTTGTATAAATTCTCAGAACAGGATGTAAGATTTTTATACATATATATATATACTTATACATATTATATACAAATGGAAGTATTCTCCTGATTTAAGCCTTATATTTCCAGAAATGTCTGTTAATCTTTATTTAATCTTTTTTTAAGCATTATATTTTACATAATCATTGATATTTATGGAAAAGATGAGATTTTATATACATGTACACACTGATTTAAATTTTATAGTTATCACACATAAGAATCTTTTAATGTCCTTTCTTATGTTTTTATGAAAGCACAGTGCTTATAAGCGTTACGAAACTTTAAGTACATATGATAACCGGGGATATGAAGTGGTGCCAATTACACAAATTTTAAAAAGGAAATTATATATTAACAGAATTATTTCGAGAAAACAATCGATCAAGCACACGTAAATCATGTCAAAACAAGAGAGTTTTATTTCCATAAACAAATTTCAATTTTATAATAATCTTCGGATCGATAGTGTTATGTAATTACTAACTGTAAAAGAAAAGAGCTTAAGACACGTACGAACGTAAAAATCAACTAAACCTAAATCTAACAACTTTTTTTATATAGTATTCATGCAACAAATAGCGAGACAATTAACAAGTTTAACAGCGCGTTCAGCGCGATTGTACATCCAATTTCACATGTCTGCATTATCATTGTCATGAAAAAGCAATGTCGTATGTAGCACTTAAGACAAGAAAAAAGATTTAAAAAAATATGTATATGTACATGATCTTATGCCCGTAATACTTTGTTACTTTTTATTCATACAGCTCTATATATATCGTTATTATGCTAAACTACACTATCGAGTTATTAATATCTGTATAAGGTACAGATAAATATGAACTATATTAAAAATAAAGTGACGTGACGGCGGTATTTATCACCGGATATAAAAATACAAATAAAATTCTTTTAACACAGTAACTGGCTTTCATTGAAAGTTCTATTGTTCCTGTCACGATTACCGTGTTAAATGAATAATTACTGTAACTAATCGATGAAACATGGCGAATACACAGATTCATATCACATATGCATTCTAATCGTCGTTAAGATAGTGGTCCAATGGATTCAGACCTTTTCTCCTTGGTTTAGTGGTTGATGCTTTCTCCGTGTTCTCAGCTGAAATAATTTAATATTCGTAAATATAAAACAGATATTTTTCAAAACCGAAAGATCATTCTAATCTAATACAGTGGAACCTCGATTGCGATCATTGCGATTAACTTAAGAAAATTACCAAATTTTTGTTCAGGAACAGCAGCAGTAAATATAAAAACCGCGTTACAAACGATTAGGATGATCAAAATTCTACTGTATTACTACGTTTCGGAAGAAATTGTGCAAATTGAGAGAGCTAATATTTCCGAAATTAAAAGCAAAAATAGAAAAAAAAAAGAAACAAAAAGAAAAATATTTGTAACAGAAGTAATTACATGTTGTAGAACGTTGCGCATTCAGACAACTCAACCATTCTGTCATGCTAATCTTCCTATCGTTGTTGATATCACAGTATCTAGGAAGTCTTTTCCCGCATCTTTGAAGCTGTCTGTTATTCGCTACCATCGTGCGGAAACTTTTCCATTCTTTTCTTTCTAGAACCTAAGAAAGAAAAGTTACACATGTACTAGTCTTAACTACTGATTTATCTACGTAACCCAGTTCCTATCATCTCTAACGTTATTATAGAAACAATTTGTGTCCCTGCCTTGTTCTTATTTTTATCAAGCATGACAAAATGCCAGGTCGCTATTTGTTCCTCTTTAGATGCTTGCCACTTAGCCGTTGTTTCATCCGAATCCGTACCATCCTCCTTCATCTTTTTTTGCATTAAATCCATTAAGTCTCGCAGAAACAATTGCTTCTTTTGCTCGGGGCAACCTAACACCATATACATCAGAAATATTTGTTTGTTTAAATTGTAACGGAACCTGGGAACCATGTGATTTAGTTACCTTTCATAGGCCTACTGGGCGTAGGGACTGGGTTGCAATTTGGAGTACGATCTTTGGAAGACGTGCCAGGAATTGGTTTCCCAGTATCTTGGTACACGCACCAACAGTAGCCGGAGTAACACTGCACTCGGTTGTATCTCCCATCGGGTGTGCATTCAGGTACATAAAATTTTTCCTGAGAATGTTGCCTCTCGTCCTCTAATACGGATCGTCTGTCCGTTAAACAATCGTTCGCTGCAAAATTCCATTACAATTAGCATTCTTCTTATTTTTAATTGAGAAGATCTCGTATTTAGAAATCGAAATTCTATTAAATTGATAATTTCCTAAAACAGACACTCACCTTCGCTATCTTCTTTCGTATCGTTTGGATCACTGATAATTATTGGTCGATGCATCGGAGGAGGATTACCTTTTATCACTGTGAAACGCAGAAGAATGGTATTACCATATGAATCTAGTCGATTAACAAGGCGTAACAGTCCCTTTAACCGAAACTTCAATATTAATGTTAATCGTTATGTACAAGAAAAATGTTTCTCCTCCTCTTTTTTTTTAGCACGCTCTACAAAATGCTTTTACTTCTGATCAGTGTGCACAATGAAAAGTCTTGTTTCTTTGTACAGCCTGCGATCGTATCGTACGATCTGTTAAAGCAGCGGTTAAATTGGAAAGAATAGACTTTTATTTACACGCACGGATGATTATGACGTTGTAATGTACATTTTTTTACTTCATTTCAAATTTCGAAAAACCGTCACCACCCGCGACAAGTGGGATTCACACACAGACGCATACGTTTCCCGGCACATTTAATTTGATTTCCTTCTACAGAGCTCATGCAGAACATTTAAAAAAAAGCGCTCTATGAATCATGAAATATATTACAACGCGTGCTGCTTTCCTTTTCGATTTTTTACAAGATTCATTTGCCTTTTACGAAGTTATCGCGTGACTGGTGCGAACGAATGGGTGGTGACGCACGAATTTGAAGCAAATGGTAACCGCAGCAAGGCTTTTTCCAGTTCTATAAAAATCAGTGTGAAAGCATGTATTAAAAAAAGCATTGCCACGTTTATTGTTCAAATGATTCAATCGTTCCGTGAAACTGTGCGGATACGCTCGGATGGCTCTAAACGATGTTTTAATAACTCAACAAATTGAAATGTTTGTCGCGATGGAAATTGAAACTTCCTTCTTTTCGTGCTATTTTTAATTGCGTAAAGAATGCGAAGACCAAGTGTAGCGAAGGATTGTTCGCCGAGTAAATCTGCTACAGGGATTCAAGTGGATATTTATAACGCATCGTTGTACGTATAATTAACTATTACGACAATTTATTGTGAGTATAAAGTTTGCAATAAAAAATAAAATTTGTAGGTACCTACGTACATATCCGTCAAGAACAGTTTTCAAGGAGAGATGCAACTTTATACGTGACTGTTGCGTTGCTACAACCATGGGCGATGAAAAAATCCACAAGAATCCCGTCGCAGGGAAAAACAGCGGCAAGGAAAGTACACTTGAGAGAACGAAATAACGCAGGTATTACGTTTTTAACAGTGGTGGTTTGATGTGCAGAACTAGGACTCACCTTGGTCCATCTCCCGGGTCCTATTGGCCTCAAGGACCTCGGGGCGCTCGTCTGCGGGGTTCAGCGACAAGAACAAACGTACTAAATGATAACAATGATGTCACTCAGCCGACCGGCCTTACCTATATGTACAATGTTTTTTTGTCATTCGCGCATCGCAGGTTTTGCTAGCAGAGCAGCGAGCGGTGGCGAACATCGAATAGTAGGGTGGTCAATAACAGTTCTCAGGCAGCAGTCTCATTCTCTCTTTCCCTAGCGCGCACCCCTTCTTTGGTGTAACAAAACTACGTTTACGAATGTAATATCTCCTCTGCTTTTAATTCTGGAGCGGTGGAAGTTTCATTCTTTTTCTCTCTTTCGCTTTTGGCCGTTGACTGCAATTTCTCGGGAGGGTTCTGGGCTCATGCACTGCTTTTGTATGCCATCGGAGGGGACCATGCGATGGACCACGTTCAGGGGCGGATTAAGTGGTAAATGACCTAAGCGGCCACGTAGGGCCTCGGATAGCAATGGGTGAAATACTTTAACTTAATGATTTTGGAAACGATCGAAATGATTCAAAATAATCGTCCACGAAATAATCGAGCAAATCTGAAAACACTTGCCTTGATCCGCCCCTAATTACGTTAGGAAAAGTAGACTCGGAGAAAATATTTTGAACCTTCCTCTTTTCGACTTTCCAAAGAATTCGATGATTCGAACATTGATTTTGAATATTCCAGGGAAGGAAATTTGAATGTTTTGTATTTGAAGATTCCTTTGGAAGTGATACAATTTTCTCCGAGTGTGGTACTTAAATTTCTGCGATTTACACGCGTCGGTTAGGCACCATAGCGCGGGGGTTCAACCGGTGCATGCTCGTCCATGCATAAAGGATTGCATCGACGTGTACCAAGAGTGGGACAACCGATTGTTTTTCTACGTCCCCTGTGAGGATACTACAAGCGAAGTGATGTTATTTCTGTGGAAATTTGAGTAGAACAGTAGAAACTTGATTGTAGAAAGTTGTTGATAGAGCGACCGCTGGAAGTTATAAGAGACTCGATTATTCACGGGTCACACGAGTCGATACCGGAGTATCCTGGGTCGAACGTGATTACTTAACATGCAATTGACCACAATTCTACGTATCGCTTAATCTACGCACGCTTCTACTTCAATACCATCGTACAAACGCAGTTTACCTGATTTAAAGATAGAAAGAGGCACTACAATTAGCACAGTGTTCTACAGAAAATCAACGCATCTATAACTTTCCAGTGCAGATAACAAACATGAGAGAAATGTACTGTGCGAGATATCGCAAGAGGGACTTCAAATCGTAGCGATCCATAACTGTTACGTAGAATGGATCACTTCGGAAGCATTGATAAAGTAAAGGGAGCAGAAACGTCGAATCGAGTAGCAAAGACCGCGGCGCTCTTCTTAAATTGCGCGCCGCGGAAACAATTCTGTTTTCAAACTCGTATTTGAGAGGGAACAGTGCGCAAGTGTCGCGACGTGAACTCGGTAAGTTTGTTTTAGGGCTCACGCGACAACCGTGGCAGGATAGTTTCAAATAGTCTTCATTGTAGTTCGCGTAGGCGCGGATTTACGAAGCGACGAGTCGCGCGGGCGGTCATTTCTCGCAGGCTAACCCGCGAGTAACGGTGGCATGCAAGTACACGAGGTCAATTGCTTCAATTCCATGGTGGCCGGTCGCAGTGTGGGCAAACTTCCGGCAGGATTCACGAATGTTAAGCGGGCCGACTATAGAGGACGGCCCTTGGCGCGCGCGACATCCTGTCCCGGCCACCGTTTGTAATTTACACCACGATTTAGACGCTGAGACGTCGGCCCGCGACGACGATCTTCCGGTATTATCCTCAAACGACCCGCAACAACCGACACGCTTTCGAACGGTTTTATTTATCACTGACCACGGAGGAAGCTCGCTACCATTGCCACCGCGAGTTTCCTGAAAGCCGCTCGACGTTCCTCGGGTCGAGTTTCAGAGAGCACTTTCTTCAATTTCTTCATTAATGGGATTAAATTTGTCCCATTTTAATGTGTAGACTAGTTTGCATAATTACAGACAGTTTGTTTAGGACATAGGGAGGCTTTCTCGAGGAGAAGATAGCGCAATTGGTTCGAAGATAACTTTAAAATCGGGGATGGATCGAAATATCGATGAATCACGATAACAATTCGATTATTGGAATACCTGATCAGGTGAATATCTTGAAATTATTTTAAAACGTTTGTTTTTGTTTGACACTAATGATACAACAATAAATTCGAAGCGAATGCGTTTCTTTTACGAGAAAAATGTCACTGAATTAATTGAACAAACGCGTGCCGTGATTGATACGTAGAATTACGATTCCATCAAGGTATGTTCCGCTGGTTTTATTTGTATAGAAATTACGAGATCTAGGTTCTACTCGAATAACTGTTTGCTTCGGGAACTTTGTAGAATCTCGAGAAGAAGAAATCTTCGATAGAAATAGTACTTAACATGTACGAACGATCGTAAAATTAAATGAAACGAAGAATCGGATGAAGATTCTCATCTGATATTCATGAGATCGAACTTTAAAATAGCTACGTGAAAACGATATTTGCCCGACATTGCGTGCCAGGAGGAACTAATTCAACGCACAGAGTGGACGACGAAACATGAACACGAGAATTGGCTGAAGAGACACCATTGGAATGTACAAAAGAAAGGCACCGTACTCGGACAAAAAATCCTACGAGGCGAAGAATCCTACGTATGTTATATTTATGCAAATACGGACTACCCCCGGAGGAAATAAGCCGTACGATCGCCGCGGGACTCCCTCTCGTTTCGCCACGGATTTCTCCACGCGTTGCACGAACGATCGCGGTTGCCGCGTGCCATGCTCAAATGTCAAACGATCGTTGAACTGGAGGGGGGGAAGAGGAAAAAACAACCGAAAAATAACGTATTTTAATTTGAAAAGGTGAATGTTCATATACAAACGAATATTGTTGCAACAGGCAACATAAAGTGATGAAACTATGATACGTCCAGCGTCTGAATGTTGCCCCCGCGTTACTTCGCCTTGATCGAATAATGTAAATTATGCCTGCTTCGCAAAAGAATTTTTGTTTCCCTCGCTCGTAAATTAAGTAATAAGCTGTGCGTATATCTGTCCGAGAAGAACTTAAAATCAGCCACTTTGTACAATTCACAAGATCGAACCTGTTCTCTTCGTTTCAGATTGTTGCTAGCTAATCCTGATTCACTCGAATGAGATTGAACGCGAGAAGTTTCGATCGAACTGAGTTAACATTTTTTAAGGAGATGGGAAATTTGATAAAATGGGTTGATTTTATGATCGTCCTGTAAGCGTATCTACAACATGCTCGCGATTTAATCATCAGCAATTAGAAGCGTAACGAATTGATATATCTATGGTAGAATGGCAAAATCTGATTTGTTCCCTTGTTCCCTTAAATTGAATATTTAAAGAAGTAGCGAAACAGCAACTTTTAATATGTAAATAAAATATGTGGCACATTGTATGTTTTGCCATATATCTGACCACAGATATAATCGGAAATGTACTTCCTTCTTCATTTTCTTGTCTTCTACGGAAACTTATGGGATAAAAGAGAGAGATTGAAGAGATTATTCATGGATCTGTGAGATGTGTGCGTTCAGAAGCGATCCAGCGGCAACCTTCACCCAGGAAATGAGGAAAGACGAGCAGACCGGTGCGCGGTAATTGCTCGTAGGCGAATTGCAATGCCACGCGAGCAGATAGATTAGCGCGTGTTAGGCAGCGTTAAGTACGAATGGTGATGTTAATCCCGATTTACGATCGCCGTAAAAACCGTGTCCACGGCGGTATACAGTCATTTTACGATTTCGGTTTAGTATCTCCTAATTAAGTTGAAAATTGGACAGAATTTATTTACCACAGCGGAGTTATCGCCGATGATTATTCATCGTGGATAACACTGACGCATGGTACACCGGGATTAACATAATGGCGTTCCATTCTTGCACGGAAACGATCTTGGACCCCTTCTTTCGTCTCTTCGACGATTACATAAAGACAGATCGCAGGTTCCTGAATTATATTAACAGCAGGAATTTTTATCTGCGTTCGATGGTATGCCAAATTATACAGAATATTTCTAAAATCCTTCTTTTTCTTTTTAAACGAGGAAAGAATTTTTAGAGAAGCAAATTTACATAATTTAAGGAACTATTTTAATGCAGTTATGATATAAAATTTGGCGTGAACATTTTTTTTGGATATTCGTTTGAAGAAGGAGGAGCGGGTAATAAAATTAATCGCGAAATGTAGAACCGGCTTGTATATCGAAGTGGCGATTCCACATAGAAGAGACAGTCTTTCATGGCGCAACAGCGTGGCGCCGTTTTGCAAATATCAATGTGTTCAAAACTGATTTATGCACTCAACAACCTCGGCTGTGACCTTGAGAACCCTCGCCTATCAGAATGGCGGTGTTATATAGCCGTGTTTGCGGTTCAAACTGATAATTTCAATAGTCTGATATCAGCGTATGCAAACCTCTAATAAAAAACAAATAGGAGAAACATAACTACACTTGCTGTTTTTAAACGATTGTAATAAATATTGCTCCCCTTATGTCAGATCCATGAATATGTAATTCGATAAATTGTACAAGTTCGCATACTGAATGTAATCGAGTCACTTGTCAGATTAACATGTTTAAAGAATTTCAATATTTACTTTACCCTTTGTACTTTGGAGAGCACCGGGGAGTAACGAATGTACAACTAAAATTTCAGCTTGCCAAAAACGCTTCCTCCTCAAAAAGTGAACTTGCATTGACACGAAGGAGGCGAGATATGAAGTTTTGTAAAGAAACGCTTGCAACGAAGGGGTCGAAAATCGTTGGACCGCGCAAGTGTCGTCCAGGAGGCCTAAGAGGTCCTCGGGATTCCCCCTTTAACGTGTGAGGAGCACGTGCACCACGTGTTAAACTTACGAGTGAAGTCGTTCGCAAGGCAGGCACCCCATTCTTGCCTGGAGAGTTTCAAATCCCGATTTAGGTCGCACGTGCGGGCGAACGTGCGAGCACATTTCTTCGGTCTTACCGCCTTCTTCGCGAGCCTTCTCAATTCCTTGTACTCCGCTCTGTCCAGGTAGCCATCGTTGTTCTTGTCCAACGTTACGAATTTCCACGACAGTACACGTTCCACGTTTTTGTCACCTGTTTGGACAAACGACCGAAGCGAGTGAGAGTCAGTAGGGAAGATGCAATTTAAATAACGAAAGAAACACGACATGACAGTATATAATATAATAGTTGAATTTAACTTTTACTAATTCACTGTTAAAAAGTAAGCAGACTGTTCCCTAAACCGTTCTCCAGCGTTGACCTTCTTCTTGGGTAGTGAGTTTTCGAGGGGAATAGTATATTTAATTTTAGAATGATATCGTGGAACTCCCAGTGATCCCAGAAAACTTCAACGCTTCCTACAGACGTATAAATAAACGCTATAATTTATGCGTTTAATAGTTTAGAAGATCTCTTTGAGAAGAAAAAGATTCTGCGTCCACATTTCAAGACGATTTTCGTTTGCTGTCCAAACAAAATTACACTTTCATATAAAAATCAAAACTCTAATTCAAGGAAAGTAAGACTAAAATAAACGTGAATTAAAAAGAAACAAAGTGTTCGTGTTTAAAAAAAAAGATGTGCTAATACAAGAGCATCGAACATCCCTGTGCGGTGGGGATCAGAATACACCCACAGTATCCCCTGCTTGTCGTATGAGGCGACTAAAAGGGGGAAGAAGAGGTTAAAAAGGATGAATCTGATTTGCAATCCTCACCATCGGCGGAGATGTTCGTCCGCCTGTACTCGATCTTGAAGTTCTCGATCAGGTTCCCGTTGAACTTGGACTTCTCTGCCCGGTCGCAGGTATTCCTGTGCTTGCTGTACTGCCTTCGCTGCTTCCAGTTCGGCGAGCGCCTACTTTGCCCGCTCCTGGTGGAAGCAGCAGATCTGGGACCAGGTTTTTTCACGCATCTTGGTCTTTCGTTTCTTACCGAGGTGTCGGGCAGTGGTCTGCCCTGCGGCGTCACGCACCAACAGTACCCGGTTTCCTCGTGACATTGCACCGGTGAGTAAGTGCCATCCGACCGGCATACCGGTCGTGCACCAGGCCTGGCGGTCAGTCTTGCGGAGAAACACGGTGGTGTCTCTGTGTGGACGAGTTTAATCGCGTGGTTCCTTATTAGACCTTACTGTTTTTTCGACGTACAGGCCAAGGGCATATATAAGGAAAATTGCTAGCTTCGATCATCGTTCTTTTGGTTAATTACTAGGCTGCTATCAGTGTACGCGGGGAGCTGATCAAAACAACCAATAACTTATCCACTAATGAGTAACAAATAGATAATACAAAACACCGGAGAGAAAAGAAATGTATGTAATTGCATGTTCAATTTATGAGCGGTTAAATGTAATAACTCGCGGATGTGTACTCTGAAGATTACTACGGTGACGATTATCGCTGATTACTGCTCGGCTATGTACATTGGAAATACTTTGCTTCCGAGTGGTTAGCAGCCACGGTTAAGTTGCTTAGCATAAATAAACGCTTCGCAATGTTTCTTTCCGAGGAACTTTTCAGTAATAAGAAAGAGGCAAAATTGAATTACGTTTACGTGTAACGTTAGAAAAAAATAATAACCGTTTATAAAGCGTGTCGTAAGCATGCGATGATGCAAACGGCGTGTCCGATGCTGTTTCAATAGACAGCGTTTCTATGGATACGACTAAGTGGTGAAAGTACAGTAATAATTACTAGCATTGTTACAAGAAGAATGCATCATCCTACCTGGACAAGGGCCAGTGTGTTTGATAAGAATAGACATGCCTTGACACTGGTTCGAGATGACCTGACACTGACTCGAATACGTAACACCGTCGCTCCCACATACCGGTGTGCTTGCACCGTCGCTCATTGTGCACTCGGCTATCCTTTTCCTACACTCCTCCTAAAACACATAACCAGATAGCACACTAAGTATATGCTAAACATCCAACGTACTATTATGCCAGCTGTATAAATTATATGTATTTATACTTTTAAAATTTATTCTTTTTCAAATCAAGTGTTATGTTTTCGCAAATCAAGTATGTGTGCTCAAATTACCTACTTTACTACTTAGTTTATGTTTGGTATTTTTTTTTTTAGATATTTAAGTAGAAGTACTTAATTTGCAAAAGGATGAATTTAAAGTGTCAATATCGTAGATGAGGCATATACATCTTAATTATAGAAAAGGGGGTGATAAAGTTATCATCGAGCAATATTACACCGAAATGTCACCCAACTATGACTAATCATAATGAATCATTTTACAAAACCACTTAAGTACAGTCAACTGACGCTGCTCTGCGAGCGTTCTAACTGATGTTTCTCATTTTTTACGACTTCCGTTTAAGTGGTCGTGGCGAAGAAAGAATGGAAATTAAAACTGGCCGGACGTTTCGCGGTATGACTAATTCTTTCACGATTTTCCTTGAATCCATCAGCACCGTTTGATGTTCCAAGAAGATTGCTGACGCATTTACGCTATCTTTCACGAGTGTCTGCGAATCGCATTTCTTACGGCCACAATTGGTGGCCATACGTTTCCACCTTCAAAGAGATTGAAGTCGCAACCATCGTTGAACTATCGTCACCTCCTCCACTTAACGCGTAAATCAAAAACCATCGCTAAAACTAAACGAAGATGTAACGATAAATGTCTGCTCGATGGACGGACAGTTAATTACGAGTGGCGAAGTAAATGTACAGGTGAAACGTGGAAATTGTTGAAATCGTATGGAATTATATCGGGCGCGAAAAATTCCTGAATCGAGACCCTCGACGCGAGTGATTCACTCGGAATAGTCTGAAACAGAGGCGTCTTTAACACGGAGGAGGCGCCTCTATCCGGCGATGAAGGCGCCTCAAATCCATCAGAAGAGGCGCCTGGATCGTTACGTCATACATTTGCATTGCACGGAATGTGAAACCCGATTTACGATCTTGAGCGGACGACCGTGTCAGTAATTACCCTCGTTGAAATGATTGAATGTATCACTGAGAAATACGCCACTAATTACCATCGGTGAAATATGGCCGCCGTCTCGCCTGTCGTTCCCTACGTGCCTTACGCGCACATTACACTTGCATATTTGCACCAAGATAATCGTTCGATACATGAAAATGCATAATCGTTAAAGATACGATCGCATAAATCATTCCAAGTGCTATACAATTGAATTAACTTTAACATCGATAGATTGTAATGCCTTCAGTGTCTCTGAGTGGTTCGGTAGCGGAAATAATAGGATAAATGATGAATGGTATGCCCGCTGTATCCATGAGAAATGAATTTTAATTGCAATTCCCTAATTTTTCCCAATAACCACATACATTCCATAGAATTTTGATAATATAGAAAGCTTTGCTTCGTAACTTTCATTATTGGCAATGACTGAAATTCATAGGATTTCCTAATTTTCAGATATAAGGATGATGATGGAAGTTGCGAAGGAAAACTTTCTATTATCAAAATTCTATAGACCACGTGCGACTATTGGAATTTCAATAAATCATTTTGTTCAAGAGCTACAGTTTGACAGAAAAATATTTCAGTCACGATCCAATTACACAACATGCGACACGAGAGAACAAAACGTGCTGATCAAAAGAGAAGGCTTCCTCGTTGCTCGCCTATTCATTCCATTTGCCGCTTGGATCGTAAATGTAATTTACAAACTTTCTTTACGACGATGACTTATCGAGGCAACGCAAACAGGACATTCCACGGAGCCAAGTTCAGTAGCCACGAGCGAATAATGCGCTCGATAAGCAAATAAAAGGCTTGGCGATCGTCCGATTGCGGAGCGTGATATAACGGTGCCAAAAGGACCCGTCGGGGCCTAACGGAATTCCCTCGAAAGGAAGACGCCATCGATCTCCGCGCGGAGATCCTTCTGGCGCCCGATCATCGGTGGCACGCACCCGCGCCGCGTTCCTCCGGAATGCGTTACATCGTCGCGTACGCCGCGTGCACGCAACGCGATGCAATATACGCGTAATAGCCAGAGTGCAACACGCGTGTCGTAGCGTAGAATAATCCGTGATACGCGTTGAATGTTAACGCGATCGAGGAACGTGCGCGCGACGTTCACCTCGCTTGGCGCCACCGCGGACACGATTCGAGAAAAACGACGCCCGCGACCGACTCAAATCGAGCTGCAATCGCGATCGCGACGTCCGATCGGTTTCTTTGATATCCTCTGTGAGAGGATATCCAGCATTGATTAGTGATTTACGGTGGTTAAACTTATTCCATCGCACCTTTCCTACCGTTGAAATGGAAATTTTCTATTGCTGGGAGATAGCGATAGAAACTATTGCCAAATTATTGCTAAGGTGTTTTATTTCGGAGCAGGGTCAGTGTGGAAGTGATTCCCACGATTTTTCTATTGAATGCATAGAGTAGATTAGTATGCACCCGCATGAGTGTCCTTGCCAGTAAATTGAAATGTCGAAGGGAGATTCAATGTGCGTAATCGTCGATGGACAGAGTGTTGAATACTCTCCCTCCTGTGACACTGTTGCGTGCGATCCGTGCGAACGTTTCTTCGTATATAATACGAGAGCAATCGAGAAGTATAAGTAGTATAAGTATATTTGATTCGGATGAATTTGCTTTGCAAAAGGGCGAATATAAACTGCGAATACGGTACCATTAAATTGGTCGGAAAAAAAATGGGACCGTAGACTTTGATCGAACGTGATCCATTCCTCTTTAAAAGTACCATGATGGTGATACAAGTGGTACGAGCGACCGCATGTAACCGCGATGACATAACGCGATTAGTAATTATCTACGGTGGTTAAGTGGCGTCTCAGCGATGCACCTGTTATTCCATTCTCCGCTGCTTTTCTTTTGCACACATCCAGACGCATAGTTTCTTTGATAGACACACGAGGCCCACAAAAGGCTCACGGTACTTAAACAGTAAAGAGGCGCGGAGGTCTGTTAAATGTTTATTTGATACGTTGCATAACTCTTTGTAGGAAGCGCGAGTAATACGAAGTTGAGGCGATTTTTCTGAGCCGAGCGTACAGTTACGGCAGGGATAAAGATATGTTCCGAGGCACGTACAAGCGCCTAATGATGGGATACCGGGAGGTGTCGTTTCTTTCTGGAGAACCGACGACGGGGCGAAACACAGTGATTTGTCAGTGTCTCTGATTATAAGGTCGCCAACGGAGCCGCTTGGAAATACCGATTAACCAACGGCCATTTATGCTCGCCACCGTATAACGCGTTATTAGTTAGACGATTGTATCTCTGCTTTCAAAGATAGTGACACGATTCTTCTTTGCGTTCTTCGTTCAGATCGAATCGACTAGAGTTACTTGGCATTACACTCAGCACATCTCTTTCTTAACACTTTGGCTACCGTTCGCGGCTGAAGGCGCTTAGAAAAATTGCGGTACAACAATGTAAGGTACAAAGAAATGAATGATATTGCTTCAGTGAATGTAGTTTGCAAAAGGGTGAAGTTGATTTGCAAAAGGGTGAACTTAGAGTACCAATACTGTAACCAGGGTAACGTGTAATGCTAAAGGCAACGTCCACTCTTGAAATTCTAACAAGCCGCTGGCGATCTCGTCCGCTCTAATTTATTTACCAATAAACTAACGAGCCATTTCAGAGCGTAGCGGTATCGAGAGTAGGATCATTTCGATCCATGATTTACGAACAAATTAAATGCCCGGATAGGATCGCGTTTAATTGTTGGCAAACAGCGCGATCGTGTTACCTTGTCGCTTGTCTCGTTAACGAGCGCGTTTGCAGCCGCGTAATGCTTAAATAAAAGGGGGAAAAGAAAGCGAAAACATGGAAATCGATAGCGTGATTTGGCGCGCGCGGACGGAACGGGTTTTTCGGCGCGTAATTGCGAGCCACGGCGTTTCCTTCGGGCGGAAAATAAATTTCAGCTACGTATCGCGAGCTCACATCGAAAACTGGTATCCGCTCGATTTTTTTCTCACCAACTTCATCCATTTTTCATCTATTCTCTCAGCCGTTTCCCTTTCTTCGAAATCAATGTATCTTCGATCGAAAGATCGCGATTTTACGGAACCCACGCGCGACTGATTTTTATTTCAACAACAATTTTATAGAAAATTATTTATTATCGTGTATAAGTAAGATTCTGATTCAGAGAGGAAATATGGAGTCGAGTATTTTCTATCGTTAAATGCAGTGATTTCGAGGCCACATTCATTTCCTTTTTAGTAGAACCACGCATTTTTATCGAAGAGGAACTACGTATCGGTGGTTGAAGATATTAGCAGATACTTTACTGATTTACTAGAGACAAATTTCATCTTCTTGTTAAGCCGATAAAAATGAGGAACGATTCAGGAACAAGAAGAAGACATCGTTTTCATCCATCAAGCGTGGAAGGATGGTTATTAATTAGCCGAACGTGGCTCGGCTCGAATTCTCAGGCGTAGGGGAACGTGTCCTATTAACGAGCCGAGTGTTAATTAACGGGGCAGGTCTTGACTGCGACTACGTCGTCGTCGTCGTTGACACGCGCGTCGATTATCAGAGCACATTTTCCGCGGTAGTTACTATTTAATTGTAGGTTCGTGAGCGAACGTCGCTTATAATGGTACGTGAGAAACGTCTCTTTTTTTTTTATTTGACTTCGCAGAATTCGTTACTGATACCACATTGAAAATGATTAGACTCTAGGCAATGATCGCTATATTATACAAGTAAAGGCAAAGTTAAAACACTCCAAGAGGACGTCAATTTGAAATTTGTTAAATTTTAAATAAATTAAAATTTCTTCTAACTATTATTTCTTCTAACAATATTTCTTAGACGATTGGACTAATGCTTACCTTCCTCTTGTACGTACGGAACGTTAATTAGGATAATTTGATAATTAGAAGAGGAAGTGCAGTTCAACACGGTTCTCCATCGCGGCACGAGAGATCAAAAGCACGCACCGGAGAAACTCCCGTAGACGCAACCAAAAGGAGAGGAACGAAAAAAAAAAACTAAACATTCCATCAGATTGGCGCCATGCGGTACCGCTTGCCCCCATACTTGACACGACGAGAAAATTGATTATAGAGTAGCGACGCCGGATTGATTTGATCCTCGATAAAACTTAATATTGCCTACTGATCGACGATCAAGGTCCTGGCCGACACGCTTGATACATTGATGGTGAAATTACTCTCAATTTAATTGGTTTCCGAACGCCCAGTTGTTGCCACGCTAATTGCCATTCGGATCGGATCGAATCGAATCGAATCGGATTGGAAGCGCGTTTTTTACTAGCAACTTGCACAAAATTCCATCGTTAATGATACCACAGCGGATATGGACGTGAATCAGGAGGAAGTGAAAAACGGAGTCGCATAAACGGTGAAATATCGTTTCTCTACGACGGTGAGACAGTTGTGCAACGATCCTTGATAGAACAGCTGGTATTAACGTGATTTACCTTCGAGGTATGAATATATGCGCTTATGTAAGATCGATCTGAGATGCGAAGGAGGATCTCGTGGCTTTTTCAATTAATGCGTATTAATTTCATTTATCTACAATTAAACCTCTTATATCGCGTTTCAAAAAAAAATTTTTGAAGAATATCTTACAGCAGTTGGGTAATAAAGTATAAAACCTTATATTGAATATTAAGAGAAAACTGGCCCAAAGTGTTCGAAAACTGTATTTTTCCCAGCAAGAGCGAACGTTAATTGACCCGATAATCATCCAGGAGAGCGCGTCTCAAAGACGCTTTACCAGGAATCCCCGCTAATAGCTGAAACGATGAAGAGGCACCGGCTAACGATGCAAAAGGTAAAACGATGCACAAAAGGCTTGAAAGGGGGATATATCTGCAAACACCTGAGCATTCGGGAGAGAAGCTGTGCGTGTCGCGATGCAACGCAGAGGGAAGAGTTGCGCGTATGCGTTCGTCTCCGGGCAGATCGGAAGGAGACGAGAGAAAAAGAGACGAGAAGAGAGGAGAGTAAAGAAGAAAGAGAGAAAGAGGACAGGGGCCTCGTGTAAGATATTGGGCCCTCCCCAAACAGGTTTCTTAGACGCATTCTTTCTCGGGCCCCGATGCTCGCCATTCGTGCAACCGGCTTCTTATTAATTATTGCTCGTCCCTGGCTGGATTAAGATGCAAAATTTGTGCCAATCTTGTCGAAAAATCCTATCATATTCAACTTTTCTCTTAACTCTTTGATTACGACAGACTTTGAGGCACTCCAGTTGTACCATAAGATTGCAATTCACTCGCAAATTCAATCGTGGACAGTGGAGCCCTACAGTATCATAAACGCAATGTTTCTAAACGCCTTTAGGCGCGAACAGTAGTCAAAAGATTAATTAATAGCGATTTCCGCGTTATATATCGTCAGTCACTCGGCGCCACTCGAAAAAGTTGGCTTCTTCTTGATCGAAGACGACGCATCCGTTGGAATGTGTAGAATTTTTTTCGGTGCCCCCTGTCGAGATCACTTACATAGGCACAGGTTCGCCATCGAGAGGAATTCATACGTGGGCACACTTGGCATACGAACGGCTTCTCTCATTTTTCTTTTTTTTTTCGCCCCTCTCAATTTCGACTTAACACTCTCCTGTCACGCGGACGAATACGCGACCGTGTCTTTTTTACTCCTTCCCCTCTCCCACCGCGTTTCGCCGTTCCAAATCGACCTTCGTGGAAAAAAAGGCATCGCGAGCTGTGTCGTTCGGTTGTGTCATTAATCAGTAAGGTTCACGATATGCAAATCCCTCGGTCGTGTACAATAAAATCCCATCCGTTCGGGAATTCCGCGCGATCGCCGGCGTTAATCTATGGATCGCGCGTCCTTCCGATTCCCGCATACTTCTGGACGTGAATCGCGATCGTCGCTTGAACTTTCGAGACGTCGTTAACCGCGGGATTTTCCGCCATCTCTCTCGTGTCGAAATTTAACTTTTTTTAGATAATATCCGTTCTACCGATGACGCAAAGCATTGGTCGAAAAGATGATTTGGTAACAGGAAAAGTTTTCGTCTACTGACGTCATAATTTCTTCTATCCAGCTATTTATAACGAAGGGTATGGTCGCTTAAAAATATGATCGCGTAGATCAGAGATTCCCAAGCTTTTTCCTTCAGCGAACGATCTCTCGATCGAACTCTGTTCTATCTCCTCCATTCGTAGGCAGCCAGGAATTTCGTTCGTTAAACATCGAGCGTATGCAAATCGCTGGAGACGATTTCTTTTCACCGGGACGAGAACGGCGTGGCTCACTTCCGTGTAATCTCGACTTTCTCACAGCCAGCGAAGAGAGGAGAGATAAAACGATCCGTAGGTCCGACCGATCCTTACGGGCAGCCCTGAACGGGACCAAAGTGCACACGTGCAAAGAGTTTCTGGACGCTTCGTACCTGGAAGAGGATGCGGTAGCTCGTTTCCGAGTATTCCACGGCCCACGATCCTATCTTATCCGCTTAGGGCCGATTTTCATCGGGAATCGAACGTTTTATCTGACCACGACGTGGCTACCGCAAAACGTTGCGGCTATCCTTAAACCCTACAGTGTTTCGAGACGTTCGATCTTTCGAGCGTGGATGTTTCAAGTTACACGGTGCGCATCGACGTCTCTACGTTTCACCAATCCCTTGTAGCATTCGTGGTGCAACGATAATGAGCCGTGAAAGCTCAACGGCGTTGTTAACCCTTCGACCACTGTTGGCGCCTAAAGGCGCTTAGAAAACTTGCTTTGAAAAGGAGTTGTACAACTTTTTCGGTCACTGTACACGCAAGCAAAGAGCTGTAAGATATATGAAAACTCGATTAAAAAGACAGAAAAAATAGATGTGGGTTATTTCGCCTCTCAGGTACATACAGATATGTATTGTTGCATTTATGTACGATGTTCAAAATGTTAGTCACGATAATTAGGTAAGGAGAACAGTGCTCCATACATCGTTACGAACGATAAAGGCAAATATATTAATAAACGTTCCCGTACGATAGGAACTAAATGCAGAAATACAATTACTACTTGGGGCACACAGAACGCGATGTCGCGCGAAAAGAGAATACAATCGAAGAGCAAACGCTTGGAGAGGATAGACGTTTCCGCGATATATCATGGCGGAGCAATCCACGGAAAACAGAGCAACAGAAGTCTCAGGCATAATCTACTATCCGCCGAAGGAATATTCGCGTTTATTATTGACGAAGTTATTTTGCGGTACAAGCACTCGGACAGTATTTAAAACAGGTCAGAAAAGGCACGAAAGTAGGTTTAAATACCGATCGTATTTAATTTGTTGCCCCTAGAAATTAGTTGAAACGAATGGAGCTAATTTAACCTTTCGGGAGCTAATTGAAAAGCGAACAATCGTTATCCCCACGTCCTGGAATGAAAAATCGCGCTATCGTCCTCGGAGGCCATCCCCTGCGCCACTTTGCGATCGGATGGGGTAAATCATCATAATAGTTTATAAACAAACGATGACGAGAGGAAAGAACGAAGTCGCTGGACACTCCGCCGGCTTTTATCGTAATTAATTCGATAACGAAGAAACGAATGACCGCGACGGAAATAAATGCGAGCCTCTCTTTAGCGGCTAAGTCCACACGGCTCGTCCATGTTCGATCGCGACGTGCATCGGGAAATTGATTTAAATGCCGCGAGATTTCTGTCCCAGGGGAATGTTGGAAACGTTATGGGAATATTCAAGATGCAGCGTGTAACTTTTAATACAGGAACGGGCAAATTATAAAAACCGCCAAGCAATTTATAATTTCAGATACGAACTTGAAGGATGGCCGGTGATAAGGAAGCAAAACGGAACTGTAAACTTAACTTTTAGCTTACACGTTGGCACGACTTAAAGAAAAAATGACACATCGTTCTTATTATCAAGGAAACTTTTTCTGTTTATAGTTAGTATTGCGATCGCGAGCATTGATAAAGGTAACAATGATTCATATTCGTGCAATACTGCAATTTCACCGTGACACTGCGAGCGAACACACCGCGATGCTTTGATAAAACGCGGTTCTGTTTCATGGAAGAATCGTCGTTTCAAAATCCTTCTCGGAACTATGCGAAAGAGAAAGATGGAGAGAGTGCAAAGCAATAAAATTTCGTAACGAGAAATCAAAATTATCTTCACGGGGAGTGTGAAGGCAGTGAGTTATCGGGTGCTCCACATAATTAAGTTAGCAACGGGTATTGGCCAGAGCTTCTCGATTAATCATTGGCGACTAAGGAGGGACAGAGCCCCGCGAGTGCGAAGAGAGCGGCTCTAGACGTCGCGTATTTCTAATTGCATCAAACAAAAAAAATTGTGCATCGCCGTGTGTCGGATATTACCGCTGTTTACCTTCGCCTCTTTGCCTGGTGCAAACAAAAGACTATTTGTATCGCACGGCGGGACACTTAAAAGGCCGTGGAACGCTCGTACGACGACGGTTCGCGCCGCGAGTGCTAATAATTTTCCCGTCGAGAGGAACGACTCGTAAAAATGTTCCTCTCGTTGTTGGTCGAAAACACTATACTTGTCGCGCTGGCAACCCGTGTCTAATTAAACGAAGAGCCAACCGTGCTGCGTGAACACCTTCTAACTACACAATGAACAATTTAGCCGGCTAACACTTTGCGTAAATAGCTGCACCTGCAACGCTGCACGAAATACTCTAGCTGGGACGATTACGGGACCCTCGAGCACCGTGCGTCTGCATTTGAAAGAAGAAAGGACCCTAGACGGCTATTGCCTCTTGATTTTTTTCAACAACGTCAGTCAGGACGTCTGACGGATGACTATATAATTGTACTCCAAAGGTATAACTCACGGTTACATTTGAATTCCATTTGATAAGGCAATGGGTTAATACACCGCTATCTTGACTAATCATCTGAATTCACAAAGCATCTCATAAATCAAGTCCACCGAGCAGACGATGCTCTAAGTCTCACAAACTGCTCCGCGCTAGAGATTAGGGATCGCTTGTAAGTTTGTAACCCTTAATTACTCGCGCTGTTTAGCCTCGCACGCGTACCCGCGTTCTGTAATACGTATCGAGCTGCGTTAACTAAAAGAAGATTTTGGATGACTAAAGTGAAGATCGAGCTGCTAAGCGCTATCTAAAAATAATATACATGCACGATTACCGGAGGAACAACAGTATCGTGTCTTCGCATGGCTAATTAAGAATTAACAAAAGCCATAAGATGCGACGAGCAACTCCATGTGCATCTCAAAAAGTGATACACGCCGTTTCTCCAAGATCTCCGAAGAATCCTCCATAATTTTCGGAGCAACGATCCTATCACTTACCTTGGCCAAGGTGATGGAGTTCGCGACGGCATCGAGGTGAACGAAGACGGACAAAAGGATGGCAGCGCGTATCATCGGGATCATCATCGTGTCCTCGGCTGGTGGTACGTCCTCGAGGGTCGAAGGACCGGAGCCAACACGCACGTACACGCACGCCACTCACACGCACTCACTGTTCCTGGCACATGGCATCCTCCTTCTCATGATCCCTCTTTTCTCCTTTCCTCTCCCTCTCGCCGCTGTTTCCTCTCTACCCAAATATGTATCCTGGCAGTACCTCGTAGGGCCTCGCTTTTTGCCTTAAATCGCGCCTCCTCTGTTTCTCTTCTCCCTCGTTGTTACCGCGATGGCCCTCGCGAGTGGACCGCGAACAGGGGTAAAGCGCGTATGCAAACGAAGACTTTCACGAAAGGAAGCGAGTGTATGTCCAGCCGTGGCAACTGCCGCTGAGCAACTGGCACTTCCTCGCCTGCTGGAGCAGCCTGTCTCGGCCCGATGGCAGACTCCCCGTTGCAGTCCTGTGCGTTACGCTCCTCTTCCTCGCTATCGGGGAATTTCGATGGTTAAAAAGTGACGAGGACTACGTTGCTCCCCCGTCCCTCGTTGGCTACTTCGAGGAATCAGAGGATCGCTTGTTCCAGTGATCGCTTGTATTTATTTAGGTATCGAATACCGTTTACTTGTAGTTCTACTTGCCTTGTGTTTTAAAAGGGCAAATTCTATCGAGATTTATAAAGAGTAAAACGATCTGCTAATTTTATAACGTGTCATTCGAGATAAGTTCGCGTGTCGTTGAACTGCGATCGTCTAATTGTTTTCGATTATACATGTATCGTGGAGAGTAAATTTCTGTAGAGATTTTTAAATATTTTAGTCTATGCAAAATATGTTTAATTAAGACCGTACTCGTCTTTCTGTATTTCGATACTTTTTAAATTGATTATTTACCTTTTCTCGGGTCAGGTACATTCTGTTGATACAAAAGATCATTTATCCGACGTTTATTTTTATCTTGCTTCCTTATCTATGTCTTAATTCGAGCACGCACTCTTCGTATCGGCGCAACGGTGTCCTCCTTGATACCTGTCGCAGCCTGTCGTAGCCTGTCGCAGCCAGCCGCAGATATCGGTAAAAATAAAACAAGACTGTTTGCATCATATACTCTCTCATTTATGCCATAAACAAGTATACGTTACGTACTTATAGAAATTTAGTAAAAATTGAAATTATTTATGCGAACGACTCAAGCCAGTGTCTGTAAATTTCTCAAGCTTAGTATCAAAGCGTATGATTAGTGCTCGACTCTCTATGACCGGAATTTCGTTTGCTTTAGAAGAAAAAATCATGGGTAATTATCATTTTTCCACTCCAATCTGAAAACCAGTTATCATTTTACATTATTAATAACTGCTGTAGTGAATATACTGCTTGATAGTATTATAATAAAGTGATAAATAAATTAAAGTTTAATGGGATTTTAGAAATGTCAATGCTCACAAAATACACGACTGTCGAGTCGTTCGGTGTTATGGTGGCACTTTTACAGACACTAAATGATTAATTTTCACAAAGAAGACTTTGTGAAAGATGTAGAACTGTCGTATTATCTATTGAAAGTAAGCTGAACTTTGCGAAAGCCATTTTTCCTGTCACAGATATAATATACGCATCGTAACACGATACATTTCATCCATGCGTGTTTCGTATTCTTATCCGATGCAAATAAAATGATTTTACCGTTCGATTTCGCTTTCTTCGTCGTGGAATATAAACTCCTATGTAGGTAGTCCCGCGTGATCGAAGATTCATGGAGTCATCGAGAATACGAAACCGATTCAGAACTGGTTGTTTCGTCGATGGAATGTAGCTTTTAACAGCGGCCGACTGGCCAGCAAAAGGGTGTGAGAGGGTGCACCGGGAACGTATAGGTGTTTAGGAGAGGAGGCACACCCGTGGCCATCCGTGATCCTCATTAAATTTCAATCGCAGGACTGATTTATTTCTTTTCTGATCGCTTCTCATGCTGTTATCGCCATCCGATCGATCATCGACTCTCTACTTCACAAGAAATGCCTGGAATCAGAGAACAATGTTTGTATTTTGTCAAGTTCTTTCATTTTAGTTTCAATATCCATCTGCTTTCGTACTTGGGAGTATTCTGAACATTCTAATACTTTGTGGTAATAAGAGAAGATAAAGCATTTTTATTTAGTAGTTTCAACAAGAAACACAAAAAAATAATAAAATCTCCTTTTTTTAATATATAAAAATGTTAGGGCAATCGAACTAAGAATAACAATATTTCCAATTGGTTTTGCAATTTTGTGCGGAAACATGTATGAACACCGACAACGAGTAGAGAAAAAAGTATCACAAACTTGAAAGATTTCCAAACAACTTAATGATATAAGCTATTTATAAATCCTCGTAAAGACGTTTGCTTTGGTAAACTATTAGCTACAGCAGTATACTGTTAGCGGTACATTAGCATTTAATGTTACGCACTGGAACGATCCGCCCTGGGACCAGCGAACATGTAGTTTATACAGTTACTGTTCGTGATTTGTAACAGAGATCGCGACACGCAAATGCCATATCTCACTCCTTGCTCGTAGACACGACATAAAATTAGACGCAGGGTAGCTCGGGAGATTAAGCTCTAACAGCCAGATTTAAAGCTAGCCATACATACAAAAGCTGTTCCATCAATAATTCCTTACATTGTCGCGTGCAACCAGTATCTATCTTCGAGACACCTGCCCGAGACAGATAAACACAATGCTGGTTAATCGGCTAGAACGATCGAACTCTTCGTTTGAACTCGCTCCACTGGTAGGCGTAGCAAGCGAGATAATAACTCGCTATTGCTTAGCTACCTACGTACCCATAGGTGCAATTCGCTCCTCTGATTCCCCTATTAATCACCTTTAAAACAACTGCACTAGCTGATTCGCATTGTACTTGCCTTCTTCCTCTTGAGAAATAACAGATACATTTTTGTTTATCCAATTATACTTGATCATCATTGAACACTTGACTTCCTTTCTCCTATTGACTGTATACCGGTACATTGCTATCGTTCTGGTAATCGTAAATTAGAGTAATGAGACAGAATTCATGAATTCTCGCAGACAAAAGTGAGTTTATTTTCAGGATTTAGAAAAAGAGAGGTAATCACCGTGTTCGTGAACGTATTCAGAGCGACTGTTGGCATTCGAATGCGCACGGTCCAGCGGAGAAAGTGGCGACGATCGTGAGTGCAATTATATTGCCGTGTCTGAGGTAACCGTGGAGACAAAAGTCTTTCTATATTTACGATCTACTTTTCAAGCATTACCTGTCGCGCGTAGGTTAAATAAATCACTCGACCTGTTCAAATAAATCACTCTCCTTTCTTAGACATTGACGATCAATTACAACTGCGAGTAATTTCAGTCAACGATTATAAACCTTTGAAACAATCTCTTAAGCAATAAGAAGTATGTCAAACTAATATAATCTATAAATGATCGCTTTTAAGAGCAGTATTTTAAGAGAAAAGGAAAATTCCGAAACAAAATTTTCGAAAGTTTAACTATCTTTAGAATAATCCACGAGTAAGAAAACGATAAATAAACGTTGAGTGATAATCATAATCCTCGATTTGTGTGCTTTACGATCATCGCTAGGAGACATTCGATTCGAGGCGAAGTGCCAGTCGATTAATAGTCTCGATCGATTTCAGGGGGATTTTACTTTCCTCGCTGGAATTCGAGGCGATCGCGAATTCTGAAATTGGCCAAGTGATTGCGTCCCTGTTCTCCGTGCACGAAGGGACTTAACAGGCTGCTCGTTGGCCAAGCCGCCGTCGGCTGGACAGCAACTCACTCCGTCGTCGTCCACTCCGGCACACCTGTTCACTCAGGTATGCGATCTTCACTCTCGTTCCTTCTCCCTCTCTATCATCCACCTTTCATCCTCTCTCTTTCTTCCTTCCCGTGTTTCGTCCCTACCTTGTCGTCCTTTTGTCTCTTTCTTGCTCCTCATCACGACAACAGACCGACTCGACGGTGGTTTACCGTTGTCTCGCTGATTCTGGACCCACGTAGAGCCGGTCCATTCGTGGCACGTAAACTTCTGCTAGCTCAAGCCACCCTGCAATTTTCTGCTCCACAATTATTCCCCTCTGTCTCTCGCTCGTTCCCTTCTTCTCGATCCCTTATTTCCTCTCTGCAAAAATATGCGTATGCTTCGCTCAATGTTTGGTTCATCCGCAATTAAAATTTAATTTTAATACATTTTCATTTCAACTTGTACGTAACTTATGTTACGTGTAACTTCCTTCCTTCTTTTGACTTCTTCTCCTTTGTAGGAGGAGCCAAATATGTATAACTAATGTTGATGAATGACCTCCAATTAATTAATTTTGTTATACGTATTGATTCTAACTATTACATTTCAATTATTGACAGTAATTAACAAATTTTACTGATACCTTTTGCTCCATTATCATTTCCTTCCATCTCTTCTCTTCTCTTGATATATGTGTACGTGTACACGTGCCTCGTTGTTACAGACCTACGATTAATTAATATTATTACATTATGTTTAGTATTTGATTGTCATCTTTATATCTCATCTATATATATCTGCATTAGTATTTGTCCTTAAGAGTGTATCGGCCCAGTTGCTATGAGAAAAAATTACGGCAGTCTTCTTGTTTGTTGTACCTTCAAGCTTCCATTTACTGCCATGCTGCGAGCAGTCCACGGCTGGTCCGTAGTTCTGACAGTTTCAGATTGTTTCAGACCGATTGGAACAAGTGGTCGGTTTAGTTTATAGGGGGACTCTCCTCGAGACTCGGCTCTCGACCTGGTCGAGCTGAAGAACCAGACAATAGGACGCCAACATTCGAACCCCTAGCGCGCTTCCCTTTTTTTGCCACGTTGTCGTCGTTTGTTTGAGCTAGACAGTCTCTATACACCTTAAAGAATAACGTTGATAGAAAAACTGTTCGACAATTCAATAGGATAGTGTAGAATAATAGCGTTAACGCTGCCAGTGTAACGCAGTTGCACCTGAAAGATCCTGCAACCTATTAAAAGCTAGACTATTAATTCTGGCAGCACAACAGGTATAATATGAAATAGGATAAGTTATGGTACAATTGCACAATGCAGAAATATATAAGAATTCCTTGAAACAAATTTTTATCAATTTTCTGACCTATACAGATCTAAATTATATTCATTAAATTTACGTCTAAATAACTGAGAATATGGCAAATGTTACATAATGATAATCAAAGATATAGTATTACACGTTATAAATTAATCATCTAAATAAATTCATCGCGGTCACTCTCTAGCATTAACTTATACTTAATATCCTGCTCATATTGAAATTCTTAGCATTTTCAGTTCTTCACAGATTCATACAGAACTTGCTTCAACACCCTCGTACCATCTTCAAGTTTACAGTATCTGTAAGAGGGGCATTCCTCGGTAGGATACTCCTGCGAGTATTTTTTCAACAATATCGCTTTACCTTCCTCTTCCTCCGTTACGTTCCAAATGTTACAGAAGTACATCGCATAGGTACTTATGTCATTCAATCCAGAACAAGTCCAAGCGCATACGTACACCTGTAGCAATCGCGAAACAATATTTTTCTTTTTCCATTCTCTTTCTAATTTCATCTCCACTCTCTTAAAACTTATTTATTCATCTTAAAGGCTCATTCCTTTCTCGTTGATACGGCTGCATTGCTACTTACGGTTTTCTTGAGGATCCGCGCGCAAGAATTCATCGCGTCGAGAATCGCCGAGCAGGTCCTAGCGATGTGCATATCTTGCGCCATATCGGCTTTACTCTGATCGTTGGTATAGGCGTCGAAGTCGTCGATCAATAACACAGAAGGCAAAGTGGCGAATGTGTGCAACTCGGCGAGCCGCTCCGCGAGGGCATCGTAGTTCTCCAGATACCTAAGACATTGATTTCCACGTGATCGTTTTGCGTTCATTTCATAATCGAGCTAATTCTCCGTTATACATGCTCCATGCAGCCTTACGGAAGAATAACTCGTACATTTGTTCCAACACTTTACAATATTAAATAATCGGTTCGCATTTGGATCCAGCAAATAAAGACTTATTATTGTACTAAGTTTTGTACTGTGTTTCACTTAATTACGATCATTATTTTTCAAATCATACTATCACGTACATTTCCATAGTACCTAATATAGTATGGTAATTACGATGGTATAATTGATTTATGGAAGACATAATTGTTGAATTATGACCTCTCTCAGATAAAGTAGGTTGGTATAGCGAGGTTTATTTAAAGAAAATAAATTTTTCGTTCTTCTTTCATTTAAGAAACAATAACACGTTATTATTACAATCTTGTAAAGTGAATAATGGCTAGCGGAAGAAGAATCTGTGGCATTCGACTGGATATATCATGGTCTTGCAAGATCGCTCGGACATAAATCCGGTAAAACATCATCGGAATTTATTGAAAAATTCAGCATCGAGAATGACCAGTAACCGTAAGATAAATAAACGGCTGATATACCCGTAGGCAATCCACCTAAGTAAATTGATGCGGTAATAAACGTAAAATAGCATTTCGTTTATTGCCATCGTGTAAACCTGTTTCAAAATCAATAAACTCCCTTTTGAAAAGTGAAAGTGTTATCATATTGGCAAATATATACATAGCGATCATTCCATTTTTCAAAGTCCGATATACCAATACCAAAAATGTTACGTAAAACTAAATACAAGTAAAGATTCATCGATTACGATTCAAAACTTTGCTTCCTTCAGATTTCGAAAAACAGCATTACGTGTTACGTTGATGTTAAAGAAATTGTAGATACATACGTACGTATGTATCTTAGATACGAGATAAGTACTTCGTTGAACTTTGATTTCCGTGTACGGCAACGCGAAATAAGTCGTAATCAACGTGAGAAAAAAAGAAGAAATGTACGCGAACGACAGTGAGCAGTTGGAAGAAGGAATTTTCCTCTTTTACCAGAAGCCATGCTCAAAGAATCCTCAAACGCGGATAGATGGAATCTGAGCTTTGAAAAATAAACCGTAGAAGAAGGAAGCAGCTGATTTGCGACGATCTTTGTTCGATAGTTTATTTTACTTTTGCTTCTGGTGCCACGATGAATCGTGCATAAAAATTGCGAACTCCGTTGTTTACCCAAGCGTTCCAGCCGGAAGAATAAACCTTTCCAGACCGACTCGTTTCATCCACAATGTATCATGTAAATAGCTTCGCGAATACGTTCTGGCGATTCAGATTGTTTTTCTTAAAGAAGAGCGAAAAATGTAACAAAATGCTGTCGATCATATTTTATATGGGATTTTGATTTCCCGTTGCTCTTTATTTCTGTGTGTTATTCAACAGAATCAACTAAAGTACGACGAGGAGAATTCTCATCAGTCGCCACAATTTCGAATTCTGTACATTGGAGTCTAATTTTGTATTCTTTCGTTACTTTTGAACCACTCCTATGTTCGCGAAATACAACTTTGAACAAATTTATTCAAGACTTATTCAAGAACGATTCACAATTCTTTGTGCTGTAATCTAATGCGTACTTCATTGCAGCTCTCTGCAGTCGAGAATGAGTAACGTTCCCCGTTCCAGCGTGCTCTATGTGCGTTAAACGCAGTCTCTTCTGAAAATACGATCGGTCGTAAACAACGCGTCTGTTTATGCAGTTAGAATGTCAATACCTGTCGCATGTGACGTGTAAAGTAACTAATGTTCCTTGATTGATCGTTTCCGGTGCGTACGAACAAAGTTTTCGAATTCAAAACAATCCTACGTACCCATCATGCAACATTGTGGCGACTTTACGAACCGACGCTCGTGTGTCTACATTTTTGCGATTGCCTCGAACGATGCGTTTTTCTCGAGGCGATAAAAAGGAGGTTATAAATTGATCTTTGCCTTAAAACGAAGCGCGCGATATATTAACCGGCATTTTGAGACTCGAATCTCGAGCGAAAACAACGATTTGAAAATAAGCGTTTTCAGTTTAGTTTGAATGGACATAAATCTGACGCTCTTTTTAGAAACGAATGCCCGATGCACACGTGCAGAAGCGGTGCAAGAAAAGTGTTCCGCTTACATAAATCTCATCAGCTTGAAAGCCGTGGGTGCTGGATTACTTCTGTCGTGACAGGCTGCCGGCAGCTTCTCCAATGGTACTGGTGTAATGTAAACGACGCGGCGTCCTTCTTCGGCCCAGTAAATCGCTGCCTGCGAACATATTCACAAAGCTATTCGATTCCGGAAACGTCAGGATCGTTTCTAACAAAAGAGAACGCGCGTAACGAACACCGATCGGTTGTATTATTATAATATCACGCTCAACGGAATATTTTCTCAACAGCTCGATGATTTTCAAAATGGTTGCAAGTCCGTCCGCTTGAACGGACGAGTATAACTTAATATTGTATACATTTTTCAAACTTCGTATCACAATAATACGTTCATCACTTCCCAGATAACACAGCAAATCACATAACACTTCAAAAAGCACCAGCATATCACGGTGACGTCCCTAGATTCTATAACGCCACACAGGTATCTCTAGGATTAGTTTCATTGCAATTTATTTGATATTTCCCGCTTTAAAGGTAAGAGAGAGAAAGATATATAAAAAAGCTATAAGAAAAAGTGAGACAGATGTTACCTACCCTATTGAAATACCTCTGGCGCCATCTCTGTGAAAAGTGCTCAAACTGGTCGCTCAGCATTATCGACAGCGAAGTGAACTTCTCAAGACTGTCGATAATTGTGTGCGATCAGTTTGAGCACTTTTCACAGAGATGGCGCCAGGGGTTCTTGAATAGGTAGGTAACATCTGTCTCACTCTTTCTTATAGCTTTCTTATATATATCTTTCTCTTTCTTACCTCTAAAGCGGGAAATATAAAATAAATTACTATAAAATTATTGAAATATACATCTCACAACACAACTTTGTCACAATAAGAGCATTGTGATGTCACTTGCGCCGCGTGACATTATATATTTACTACATATTATGCAATTTCAATAGGAAAAGAGCTTTTGAACCTCTATTGTACATCATCATATTATATATAATTTTTATGACGATTTAAAAAAATATGTATATATATGGCTTTCAGTAACTATAATTGTTGGTTAACATCAACCAAAATGTTTGTCAATACTGAATATGCTAAACATCTGCTGAGATCTGGTGCACCGCGTGCCATCACAACCATCGACGAGTGCGGACGTAGATGGCTAAGGAAGCAATGTCACGCGTGACAAAGTTGTGTTGTTCGAGTTATTACAAATAATTATTTAGTTAAATAATAAAGCATACCAAAGATTATAGAATTTGTTCATACAGTTACCTCAAACATAAAGGATTTGCTTAACTCTGCGGGTCCACAGAGTAACGTTGATTTCACATTATTCTTTATTGAGAACATAGCTAAGCTGAATTTTTCAAATTCTATTTATATAGGTTATAGAGCGTTATCGCTATAGCAAAAATATGATTTCTTTCGTTTCTTGTAGAGTTACGTCATCCACCAATGTAAAGTATTTGTTTAACATTATTTAACACCGAGGACTCGTTGCAAAGCGTTTCTTTAAATTATCGTTTATACTCTTTGCACACAGGTTTTTCGTAAACATCAACTCGTTGAAGATTTAAATGTGAAATGTTCGCGTAAATTAACTAACAGCGTCATCTTCCGATTCATATTTCACATATTGCGTCTATCGCTGCGACATCTTTCCTGGTGTTGCTGGACTTCTACATCTTCGTTATTCCTTTCTTCCCCTTTTTAGTCGCGTCCTACGACTAGCAGGGGATATTGAGAGTGCATTCTGTTCCCCACCACACAGGGATAAATTAGTTGTTTTCATTAAAATGCAAGTATAGGTTATGCAAATGTAAACAGAATACGAGTTGTGCTTACAAATTGGTTGTTTTGTATATCATCTGTGAATATTAATTAAAGAATATGAATAAGGCGAATGTAATTTTAGTTGGAACATATTAATTATTGATTTTTATCGCACTGGAGTATAATAAAAACTAAGACGAAAAAATGACCAGTGAAACTCAAATCACGGATATTGTTAACGATATTTTAGTAAGTGTGCATTACATTAACATTATTTGATGGTTAATTTATGTATGTCATATTTTATGTTGACTACTCTGTTATTTACAACTGGAGTTTAAAGTTAATTCAATGATAACCGTATTTTATTTTGATTTCATTACTTTGTAAAATGATTACAGAAAGTGGAAGCTATAGAAGAAGCTTTTAGCTGTGTTTTGGTACATCATCCAAATAGCGAGAGTGAGAAAATAGCAGCATGGCAAATGAAATTAACATCTGCCATGTCGAATCTATCCAAAGAACAGCAAGAAAATGCTGTAAGACAATTTTTATCGATGGCGGCAGCAATGACCAACCATAGAAGGCTACAGTTACTATTATCTCTACTTGAGAATTTAGTTACGTCTAATGTTTTACCAGCAAGGTAGATCAATTTTCCAAACGAATAATTGTACTTATAGAAGAATTTAATATGTATATTCTTTCAGACTTGTATGCGAATGTATACTGAGTTGTGACAAACTCCAATATCAATTAGAAGATTTTTGGGTTGAATGTTTTGTTCTTATTCGACATATTATTGGAGGTGTTGATTATAAGGGTGTCAGAGAAATAATGAAAGTAAGTATTAATAAAATTAATTATAAACGTGTACAATAAATATTCATTATGATCCTATAGGGGTGCAAAGAAAAAGCACAAACAATTCCAACAAGATTGGATGCATCTATACAGCCACAATTAAAAGCTTTGGAAAATGTAATTGAATACATTTTTGATAGAAATGCTTGTTTATTACCCGGTTATTTTATTGTGAATGAAATTCAAAAAGCTTATCCGGATGGTAAAAATTGGCCACACTGGGTAAGTCCTGTGAAAAATAAAATTTGTTATGCTTCACTAGTCAAATAGAATTCAATTTAATTGATCTTCTTTTAGAAACTAGCTAAATTGCTTTCAAATTTTGTTGAAAGTTTTCGCAATACCGCGCAAATGGTATCTATAGTTGGGCATTCGAAAATGTTACCAGTAGTGGAACACACTGGATATGCAGATTTGATTAATCCATGGGTACTTGATACAACGACATTAAAGTTTTCATTGAAAGGAAATTTACCCTACGACGAGGATTTACTTAAGCCCCAAACTGGATTACTTAGATATGTTTTAGAACAACCTTACAGTAGAGATATGGTTTGTTCAATGCTTGGTTTACAAAAACAGGTATAATCCGTCAACAGAAGAGATTAAACCAATATCGGACTGCCTAAACAATTACACTTGAACTTTTCTCGATTTTAGCAAAAACAACGATGTATAGCTTTGGAAGAGCAATTAGTAGAGCTAATAATTCTTGCTATGGAACGTGCAGAAAATGAAACGTTGGAAAGAGAATTGAGAACAGCAGAGGGAACTGACGGGACTGTTGCAAACCATTATGTGTGGCTGCATCTCTCGTCGCAGCTTATATATTTCGTACTTTTCTCCTATGCCTGTTTTCCAAGTATTGTAATGGCAATACACGATAAACTGGCAGGGAGAGATCTAAGAAAAGGAAGAGATCATTTAATGTGGGTTTTGCTCCAATTTATATCAGGAAGCATTCAGAGGAATCCACTATCAAATTTTTTACCAGTACTAAAACTGTACGACCTTCTTTATCCAGAAAAGGAACCTTTACCAGTCCCAGATTATTCTCAAGCATTATGTACTCATCAAATGGCTATTACATGTATATGGATACATCTATTGAAGAAAGCTCAATCAGAACATTCAAACATTCACAGACCGATACCGCATACATTGAAACTTCATCATGAATTTTTGCAATATTTAGTTATGCCGAACACTTCGCTGTGTATGGGTTCAGATTATCGTATTGCTTTACTGTGTAACGCATATTCTACGAATCAGGAGTACTTTGGTAGACCAATGGCTGCCTTAGTGGATACGATACTTGGTACCCAAAAAGGTCAACAGCAGCAACCAATGCAGACGTTACAAAATAACGCAGCTCTAGCAAGTGGACCAACTACACCTCTATCAATGTCAATTTTAGATTCGTTAACCGTTCATTCTAAAATGAGCTTGATACATAGTATTGTTACTCACGTTATCAAGTTGGCACAGTCAAAGAGCAATATGGCATTGGCACCTGCGCTGGTGGAAACTTACAGCAGATTACTTGTATACACCGAAATTGAAAGTCTTGGCATCAAAGGTTTCATCAGTCAATTGCTTCCAACCGTTTTTAAATCCCATGCATGGGGAACATTGTACACACTTCTAGAGATGTTTAGTTACAGAATGCATCATATACAACCGCATTATAGGGTACAACTTTTATCCCATTTGCACAGTCTTGCAGCTGTACCGCAGACTAATCAAACGCAACTACACCTGTGCGTTGAAAGCACTGCTCTTCGTCTGATTACTGGTTTAGGATCTGCTGAGGTGCAGCCGCAACTTTCTCGATTTTTATCAGAGCCTAAAACACTTGTATCAGCAGAATCCGAGGAATTGAACAGAGCTTTAGTGTTAACATTAGCACGCTCTATGCACGTTACAGGTACAGGATCTGACAATCATAGTGGTACATGGTGTAAAGAGTTGTTGAACACTATCATGCAAAATACACCACATTCGTGGGCCAACCATACGCTTCAATGTTTCCCTCCGGTACTGAGCGAATTTTTCCAACAAACCAGCGTGCCAAAAGAGAATAAACAACAAATTAAAAAAGCGGTGGAAGAAGAGTATAGAAATTGGGCTTCTATGAGCAACGAAAACGACATAATAGCGCACTTTTCTGTGCCTGGTACACCGCCCTTATTCTTGTGTTTATTATGGAAAATAATTTTCGAAACTGATCGAATTAGTCCTATTGCATATAAAATCCTAGAGAGGATCGGAGCACGAGCTCTCTCTGCTCATCTTCGAAAATTCTGTGACTACATTGTGTTCGAGTTTGCCAACAGTGTTGGTGGACAGCATGTAAATAAATGCGTAGATACAGTTAACGATATGATATGGAAGTATAATATCGTAACTATAGATAGATTAATTCTTTGCTTGGTGCTGAGAACTCATGAAGACAATGACGGCCAAGTATGCTTTTTTATAATTCAATTATTATTGTTAAAAGCCAGTGAATTCAGGAACAGGGTTCAAGAGTTTGTTAAAGAGAACTCGCCGGAGCATTGGAAACAATCTAACTGGCATGAAAAGCATCTTGCGTTTCACAGAAAGTTCCCAGAGAAATTCGCTCCAGAAGGAATAATGGAGCAAACCAGCGGTGGACCTAGCCAATATCAAAGTTTACCTGTTTATTTCGGGAATGTATGCCTACGATTTCTACCGGTTTTCGATATCGTTGTACATAGATATTTAGAGATTCCAGCTGTAGCAAAAAGTTTAGAGACGTTATTAGATCATTTAGGGTGTTTATATAAATTTCATGGTCAGTATATATTTTCTTATCATTTACAATTTATTGCACAAACTGTACTTAAATCACTCTTGTTTCTTCTTCTTTGTTTCATGCAGATCGACCTGTAACATATCTTTATAATACATTACATTATTATGAATGTAAATTAAGAGACAGACCGCCTCTAAAACGACGTTTAGTATCTGCAGTTTTGGGCTCTCTGAGAGAAATTAGAGCACCAGGATGGGCACTTTCAGAAGCTTATCAAATGTACATGACTCGATCTACCGAAGACATTGTTACGTGGATGCCCGAATTAGATTACTATATCCACTTAGTACAACGAATTGTAGAAAGTAAGAATACTTCTTTTCCGTTTATTATATTAATATTTCTTAAGAAGTAATTTTCGTTAATGAAATTTTTAGCTATGTCAGGCACGGCTCATTTTCCTGCTACTGATTGGAGATTTAATGAATTTCCTAATCCTGCAGCACATGCATTATACGTTACATGTGTTGAACTTATGGCTGTCCCTGTCGCTCCAAATATAGTTGCAAATTCATTGTTAGATGTAATTGCTCAAGGGTAAGATTTAGTAAAATATACATTCTTAAATATCATTTTTTAACTTTAATCTTCCATCAGGTACACAGTGATACCATCAGATGAAATTCATTTATGGATAAATTGCGTGGGTTTATTATTGGCTGCTTTACCAGAGTGTTACTGGTCAGCGTTACATGATCGTTTAGTAGAAACTATTAGCAATCCAGGATTAGCTAATTGGCAGTATAATAATTTAACACCATTCCAAATGTTTAATTTTAATAACACACATAATAGTTTACTGGAAAATAAATATAGTTATATGTTGGCATTGGCACATTCCGTGTGGCATCATGCTGGTGTTGGCCAAATAACTACTATGCCTCAGTAAGTACTAATTAACACAAAAAATTACTATGTAAAATATTTCAGGTAAAAAGTATATATTGCAATATTTAAATTAAAAGAAATCTTTAAAGTACATTTAAAGCATCAGAGAGGAAAAAAATTTATCCATTTTTAGTAAACTTCACTAATGATATCTTTTTATGGCTTTTAGGATTTAGCAGTTGGAAAGATAAAAGAATACAAAATAATATATTGGTATCTTTTAATTCAATTTTAAAGATAGCATCACTTTTCGTTTTCAACAAAATAATAAAGATTGAAATATATATATATTTGTGTAAATATCCATGGTTTAATAAGATAATTTAATAACATGTAATTTTGTTTAGATTCATCAAAAAGAAGCTACAACCAGTAGTAAATAGCGAAGAACAGTTAATATATGCGTGCCATTTAATCGGACCTACTTTAGCAAGATTTAGCGCTGAAAGGCCGCATTGTATAGTGGAATTAGCAGTTTGTTTATACGAGATGCTGGAACAAGTCGATCGACTTCAGACCTATTTAAAATACATGGACCCAGTCTGCGACTTACTGTATCCTTCTATTATTACTTTTATATTCGCAAATAATCATTCAAGGGCATAAAAAGTTATACTTTCCTTAATGCCAATTCTAATAGTTATCATATAAAATATATGTTTGTCGGTGATATGACAAAGAACGAAGTGGAATGCATAATACGAAGATTGAGACCCGCTTTACAAATGAGATTACGATTTATTGCGCACATAAATATAGATGAAATTCAGCCTTCTTGAGACATCTCTAATACCAGTAACGTGGAAATTAATACATGTTAATATTGAGTATTTCAATATTGCATACATTGACTAGCTAGTACAACATTATTTTTACATAGACAATGTGTTGTAAACATGTTAAGACTACATTATTTGAATCTCAAAGTATTGGAAAATGCATCTTGTACATATCAATATGTATGAAGGGAAGAACTTGAGATTTTCTTTTTAATTTTATGAAATAATATAGATACACATAAAGTATATAAAAGTATTTGAATCGAGTACTATAAGCACGTCAAAATTCAAATTGCTATGTCTAAACAGTCTATTTTACGATGTTTATTACAACATGGTTTTTCACAGCGCACGTGATAAGGCCGAACTGATGCGTTAAACAGATTTATAACTGTATATTGTCATAGTAGAAGGCATGAGTTACGAAGCTCAGTTTTATATATATTTATACACTTACTATTTATAAACAAATACGATATGTTTTAGGATCGATCGTGTTAAGTTTCATTAAGTGAATTTACCCTAATACTGAAAAACTCTCTTTTCACTCTTATGTATATGTAATTATTTTCGAAACATAAATTATTAAGTATTAACGGATGCACGCACGTGCATGTAATATATAAAGATGTCTATACTATCACATATTATGGAAGTGATGTTGTGTCATGCTCGTCAGAAGATCCCATGATGGGATTTAAAGCCTATCGAAATCAATGTCACCTCTTTTCGAATCTTTAACTAATTGGGCAAACTTTTCAGATGAACACTCGTTTTCTAATACAAACGGTTGCTGTTTCATCTCTTGCATCCATTTCATCTGAAATAAATTCCAGAGTCAATTCATATTTTAATAAATAAAATTTTATAAACGTCGAAACATACTAAATGTTGAAAGTTTCCATCTTTAAAGTTTTTAGGTTGATCGTAAATTATAGAGAGAGATTTTCGCCGTTCAACCCACGGCCACATCAGTACATCCAACATTCCAGGTTGTACTCCTAAAAAAGAACATAAAGTTAATAATATTCTCTATTTTATAATAATATATTCAACAAGTTAGCAAACCTCCAAAATAAACACTGCCACGAGCTTTAAGTTCATCTTCTAGTGGTACCAATAGAGTCGAAATGTCAGCAATAATTTCATTAAGTGGCCTATTATCTTTGCCATGAATACAATTTGAGAAGACATTAACAACCTAAAAAAATGTTGTTAGTAGATTAACCATAGATAATCATAAATATTAATTATTTATCAAAGCATCTTACACATATGATATGCTTCTACTTTAATACCTTAGAGAAATGATCTAACAGTTCCAAGTCTTTAGCTTTAGTTTCTTCATGATACAAAGGTGGCTCAGGATATTTTTCATCCAGATAATTTGCTATTTGTAACGAATCAACAACCACCTTACCATCTGCATCAACGAAAGCAGGTACTTTTCCTTCTGGATGAATCTAGAAAATAAATAAGCCAGTAACAGACAGTACAGAAATTTATAGAATGAATAATAAATTGCAAAGTATGTGTGTATACCTCGAAAAACCATTTTGGTTTATTCTGTATATTGATATTAACAATATCGTGTGGAATCTTTTTATAACAAAGTATCAAACGAATCCGATGAGAGAAAGGACAATATTTCATGCTATACAAACGAGCTTGTCCTTTCACTTCTGGTGGCTTTTCAGAATCTGTAACAAGTTACATCGAATGTTAGTATCTATGTTACATAGTTTCAATTTATATCGTGTTTATAATAATGAAAAGTTTGAACAAGCAGACTTTCATTTCTTTTTACTTTTTCTGATAAAAGGAAAACTTTGTTATTGTAATAAGAAAACCGATATAGACCATAATGTAAACTATTTGCTCTGAAAAATCTTTCAGATACAATTATACTAATGCTTATATTATTGATCTACTCTGACAACGAACAATTATGATGCAATAAGTATTCACTTGCTTCAAAAGTTTACAAATCTTTAAACAAGCTGTATGGAATAGAAAACATGATTCATTTGGTCCAAAGCTTCATTACAATAAACGTAAATTAAAATTTGCCAAAAATAATCAATGCCGTAAACTTACTTGGTCCAAGATGTAAGTTGCTCATAATTGTTACT
Organism: Xylocopa sonorina; assembly: GCF_050948175.1. Classification (NCBI taxonomy): domain Eukaryota; kingdom Metazoa; phylum Arthropoda; class Insecta; order Hymenoptera; family Apidae; genus Xylocopa; species Xylocopa sonorina. The sequence goes on along the minus strand of NC_135202.1, from coordinate 7,107,962 downwards.
ATTTCTTTGACTTTGTATCAGATAGTAGAATGAATGATAGTTCGAGAAAGTCGTGAGGATAATGTCGAGCTTAATACAATGATTTATTAATTCCAATAGAAAGTATAGAAACGTGACGATTTATTGTGACGTGTAGCGTAAATTTATACACTTTCAAGAAAAATAATCGAGATATTCTTACGAGTTACAATGTACCATGTAATTAGTTAATTTTCAGTGTGCCTAAATGGAAGACTATCGTAAACATGTTACAGACTGTGAACAGCTTCTAATTGTGTTTCGTTCTTCACAGAAACTGAACCACACCTGCGCATGCTAGAAAGTCGATTGATCGAATCGAATTTTTGAATAACATTAGCTGTTTGTTAATATCAGAGAGGAAACGAAAGCGAAATAATAATTTCTAATAAAAGTAGGAATCTAACTTATTCTAGCATACTCCGTATCAGAGTTTCTTCCGGTGTGGAGAGCCCATAATATTTAGGAAAACTTGTAGGATCCTATAAGCATTGCAGGCAAATATTTACTTGCAGTTCTAGGCCATCAACTTTAATTTTTCATTTTAAGGTATAAGACAATGTGAAAATTTAAAATGAATAATATACATAAAGATTAGAATACAATAATAAAAATAATTTTTGGTGACCCCTGCAGGTTCTACGACCTATAATTTAAAAAACTCTTCTCTATTAACAGCGAGAACATATTTGGTAGGGATCTACCATGTTGGCACAGTATACAGTAGCGAAACTATAAAAATTCGAGTAATTTCAAACCGATAATTGTACGTGGTCTCGTCTTAATTATCGTAAATTTCAACCGTAGCTCTAAGCTCATCGTTGCTCCGTGTTTTATGGATAAAATGAGTATATAAGAAGTTTCTCATTCATTAAAAAATGGACAAGTCAAGACTAAAGGGATTTAGCAGGTATGAATTAGAGGTATTGTAGCCTAAAAAACTCTTAGACGTTTTCTGAGAAAGAACTTAGAAAGTTGAACACGAAGCAAGCTATCAGGGAGACTGAAACTGTTTTACAGACACTTGAGTATCTTGGTATCTCAGATATTTTAGTAGAATCAATAGCTTAGTAAATACGAAACAATTTGTATTTGCTTGTACTATAATTTGTTATCTTGTAGGAAACGTACCCTGGGTACAACGCAATTAACAAGGGGCAATTTAGCAGAGGAAACGATGCATGCTCACACGAGCAGAGTAACAATGGGTCCATGTGATTTTTTGTCGAAAGATGTAGATTCTAACGACATAGAATTGAAACTTCTTTATGACCAATACTTGCAGAAGATTATGACACAGTTGATTTTAAAAAAGAAACAAAAGGAGACAGAAAAATTGTTTCTGTCACAGTTAGCGACAATAGATAAGGAATATGATCGCAACAAAGAGAAATTATTTAAGTTGAAAGCTAGAGAATTGGACATAATAAATTTAACCAAGATACAGAATGATATTGATTCACAACTTTCAGATGTGAAAGCTGATACTAGTAAGTTGTGTGTAGGATATCATTTTCACGAAATGGTATGCTTTTTGTAAAGATTAACATTTGTTTTAATCGTAGAAAGAGAAGATATTGAAACAGTGAAAAATATTTTATCTCAATTATGTTGCCTTCTGCAACCGTTAGATGCTCTTCGTCTTGATAATATAATACTTCCCGATACACCTGAAGAACGGGAAGAAATGTATAAGACGTTAAAATCATGTTCAGAGACTCTAAAGTCTATCATAAATTTAATCGGAGATAAAAATGAAACGTATCAAAGTGTTAACAATGGTTTGAAAGAGTTTACAAATACTTTTAATGATGTCCAAGATCATCAAAAGAGGTATTTAAAATAGCAACATTTTTATTCTCGTGGTAATTATATGAAGTAATTATTATGTTTTTAGATTGGAGAAGGAGCTTTGTACTTTACAAGGTCTGGTATTAAAAAGTGCATCCATGTCTCTAAATCAAAATCACAATTAATAGATATGAAATCGTGTGTTATATTTAAAATTTGAAGTGTTTAATATAATTAAATATTACTCATTATTTTTATACCAGAAAATTATGTATTCACGTAATATTTGATATGTACAAAAAGAAGATTATTAAGTATCATAGAGTAATATTTTCGTAATAAAACATTAAATAAAAATATTTTATTACCAATTTGATAAAATAATGTTTTTCTATATCTGATTTCTACTGTTTGTTCGTAGAAATTTATGTAGGGTGTTTCGTAGTCGTTATGTTGTATAGGGTATAGTAGTCTTATTGTAATTCTATATTTTAATGGTTTAATTGCAATTTCTTGAATATTTCAATAGTTTTATTGTAATTTACTTCATATCTCCCGCTTTAGAAGTAAGAGAGAGAAAGATATATAAGAAAGAGTGAGACAGATGTTACCCACCCTACTGAAGAACCCCTGGCGCCATCTCTGTGAAAAGTGCTCAAACTGGTCGCTCAGCATTATCGACAGCGAAGTAAACTACTGAGAACTACTAGCGCCATCTCTTAGAAAGGCGCTGAAGCTAGGTCGGTAATTAGTTTCTCTACTTTCCTCAGAGATGGCGCTAGTAGTTTTTGAGGTTCACTTCGCTGTCGATAATGCTGAGCGACCAGTTTGAGCACTTTTCACAGAGATGGCGCCAGGGGTTCTTGAAGAGAGTAGGTATCATTTGTCTCACTCTTTCTTAGTTGGAATAGATAGCTCTTTCTCTCTCTTACTTCTAAAGCGGGAAATATGTAAATAATTGCAATTCTCCAGTTTTGTCACAGATTTGTTTGGTTTAAATTGATCTAAAGTAACAATTGTTGGAGATAATTGTATAGGCAGTAGAATGATAGAAAATTTGACATAATATAATAACTTATTTTATTAACTAATTGGACAATTAATATAAATATAGTAATTGGACAATTTTAAAGTAACGCTACTACTTCTACGTATTTATTGAAAAATAAAATTGACAAATTACATTTACAATTAATCCGTTATATTACATGACAATGATCGCATAAAATACAATACATACAAAATTGTTTTATAAAGTCTGGTATAAATGTACAATGCGTTTTAAGTTACTTTCATTCATCGAATATCGATCAGAACATTTGTACCTCCGGAATGTTGGAACATAATTGAGTGCTATACTCGAGTGGTTATGCTGCGAATATATAAACTATAACGTAAATATATCGAAAATCGCGTTTTGCATTAGGGCAAGCACGGGCACCAAATTAATGATAGAAATATTCAATATATGATACAAATAATTGCTATGAACAACGAAGGCACTAATAAGTATAGCTTAGAAATATAAGTAAAAAATAAGTTCATGGATCCATAAGATTGACCGAGGGAGGTCTGACATTCAGTTGATATTCTCCAAAGACCATAGCTGCTACCCATTTGTGCTGCTCCTCTTTCAATGATCCTGCTAAAGTATTTCCAAAAAATGGACTATCTTTACACCTGAAATAGAGTTGTTAAGTATGCAGTCTAATGCTTTTGTTGTATAATACAAATTCAGTAGAGAACTAGTAATATTTTTACATTTAATCAAATTATTACCTAGTTGGTTTTTTATTTTTTTCAATGAATGTTATGGACCATCTGTAACGAACAATATCTAAGTACAGTCTTTCGTTACTATTCTGCAAACACATAATCTATACGCATTGAAAAGTTCTTTACTTACCCTGTCTGTGGATTTCGCTTTGGTTCATGACCCAAGTACCAAATGATATCTTCCACTTTCCATTCGTATAATATATTTGCACAAACTTTGTCCTTGTAGCAATAAAGTTTCGCTTGACTAAATTCAAAGAGGTAGTTCTTAAAGTGTTTCGACTTTGTATCAGCAAATTTAAGTTCACCGGACGTTGTCATGGGTGGTTTTATCTGAAAACAAAGAGAAATCAACAAGTAAGATTAAATAAAATGTGAAGAAAGTATATACTTACCAAAGGTGCTATATTCTTATATAGCCGGTCCTTCCTAAGTATAAGGATGTTGTCCTTCCTATCCTCGGGATCCCAGTATCCCCACCTTGCCACTGTCTCGAGCACACGTTCTCTATGATGTAGAGGACGTTTCAGTGCACCGGCCAACGTATGTTCTACCAGGCACAGTTCATGAGCTGGCATATTAGTCCTCTCCGCCAGTTCCTGACATACGTCAAATGCAGTCTTCTGTGGTCCAATCTATATAATGTTATATAGATAAGCATTCAGGACTAACATTTAGAATAAAATGACTTGTGCTGATACGTAACAAAATTATTACTCATAAAAAACCTATTTAAGAGAGATTCTGACCGTCACGTTAACGCATTCGCCGTTCTTGTAGAAAATGTAGATCCAAATTTTAAGATCGCCCGAGGGTGCTCCGCGTAGACCATTGTTCGAACCGTGATGCTTCTCGAGAACCTCCAGGATTCTCGCTTCCTTCGCTAAATCCGCGGCTGTTAATTGATACAATTTTGGATAGAGCTTGATCAGGTCGCCGATCACCTTCGTTTCGGACCTGTTCCATTCATCGGTGCTATTCTCGCCGGCGTGCATCAATGTCGGCCCCCAGATCGCGGATAGATTCTCGCAGGTCATCAAATTCCTCGAACTTTGCTGACTCAAGCAGTGAAGGTGAGCGAGAATTCTCCTGAGCGTCGCCGCCGGTACAGGTGTAAGAGTGGACAATAATTTCCTGTACGCCGAAACTCGTTCGTTCTCGTTCACGTTTTCTGAGACAGAAATATTGCACAAGTATTTTAGTACATACAGACATAAGCATTACGTGTAAAGCATTGATCGCGTTATTCGACGCATTCTGAGGTAAAGGTGTAGTGCACGCGATACGAACATTATTTTGCTGATTAATGAAACAATAATACATTTTTTAAATTCATTATTGTCTAATTATAACTGATGTCTATAATAAAAATGACAAATACAACATTATAAAAAGTTTCGAAACTGTGTAATCATTTTGAGACAATTGTAACATGGTATACTTAAACATAGATTCCTTAACATAATAGACTTTTAATAGAATTCTATTGATCACAAAATACGTGCTACTGCTGCTGCACGTTATCTTCAATAATGATTAATAATGCTTATACGTGGTATTTATCAAAGGCATACATGCATTACTTTCACTAACCAACTGGAAGGCCTATTTATGTAAAACCATGATTCATAGGGTCTCCGCGTCGCGATTCTCACGCGATGTTTCACCGTTTAACAAAATGAAAATCATTGCAAACCGTCAGCAGCAACGGTTGCAAAAGTTTCGCTGTATACGGTGGAGTTCAACGTTCGTTTGCTCCATCACTCTGTATTAAAATACATTATTCCCCTTTGACCAAGTGGCACAGGACAGAAAAACAGGAACCATCAATTATTGCTTGTGATGGAACCATTTTAGAGAGGATGTCAATTTACAAAATGCAACATAATTCACGATTTATATTCTGGAACAGAAAGCCATTTTCTAAATGAAAATTTTAACATATAAACTGTTTTTTTTCTTTTTTATAATCTAACTGAAAATCTATTCAATGTAGAACGAGAGGAAATAGATTTTTCTTCCTATTTATATTAGCGTTATTAATAACGTGTCCAGCAAATGACATACAAAGTCATTAAATCTATATAAGTAATGATACAGGAAATTCAATATTATGGTTCCTGTTGAAACCAGCTAACGTGAGAAAATACGCGTGGGTGCGAACACGAAACAACTTGACATTCTTCTTATAATTACGTATGCAAATGATGGTCGAGGGCAAGGATCGATTTATTATATTTGCACATGCTACTCTTAGAAAAGATATTTCACTTTGCTTTTTAATGCGTTACATTTAAGAAAACGATATATAATTTTGACAATTTGTTCTACCTTCCTCTTTACGGAAACAAAGAAATTTCTTTTGTTAGCAGGTCGTAATATTGCGAGTTAAGATACTTTTATCGGTTAGAACGCAACGTGAGAAATACGTAGGCTCCTTACACAAAAAAAAAAAAAAAATCCACGGGAAACAGAACAGGTGCTGCAAGCTATTGTTTGCTTATTACAAAACATTACCACTTGCTGTTCAATTAGACTCCAATTATGGTGGGAGTTATAAATTATGTGTGAATAACGTGCAGCTGCATTATTAAACGATATTTCTGATACTTTTATGTTACAATTTCTCTAATGGTTTCATTTCCCGTGTACTATAGTCAATCGCAATTGACCTGTAATTGAAAAAGTCAATTTAGTAAGGTGAACGACACGTAGAAGATTGAAAATTTCATATCTGAATAATGTTCGTACTTTTCTACAGTCCCGAATAATTTAATTTCTACTTGGTTCACGTTCCTCGTGCTGATATTAGCTTCATTGTCAAAACGTTCATATAAAAAGACTAGCAAGTCCGAGTGCAAACAGTCAAGGACAATGAATGCTCCTTACCTGAGGTAAAACAAAGCCGATCATGAATGTTGGGGGGGAACAATGGATCCGGTAAATCACGGAGAAACCTTCTGAGAACTGTGGCGACGTCGTGTTCTGTATACGTGCTTCTCGTAATTTGCGTCGCCCATGCGTCATGACGAAAGGCTTTTAACAATTTAACCACGGCGCTATTGGACCCGTTCTGCCGATAAATGCCCTCCGACATGATACCTATGCAATTAATTTCATGTTGAATTTAATGATGTGTTTAATAAGATATTTGCGAGTAACTTCACTGATATTTTGCTGCACGAATCTTTGTTATTACAAAATAATTCTGCTTCCAAAGAAACTCTTTTTCAGATAATTACATTGCTATCAAACTTCTATCTCTTCCTTCTACTAATTTTTTCAATTTGATTATCTCTTGTATGTAGAAAGTAAGACTATACACATTATTACCATGAGCATAAATGAAGTTGATGCACTTGTCGAGAATGACAGGAACATTGTCCTGTGTGAGTTGCTGCTGTTCTAAAGCTGGGCCACAGATAGTTGCTGCTTGATAAAGTGCGTGTCTCCATGCGGATCCTTCGTGGGTTCCTGGCGCAGCCACGTGTAGCGCGCCACTACCACCAACGTCGACGACCACCACTGGAACTGCGCCAGCACCGGAATTTGGCCCTTCTTGTTCTCGTAGAACTAGAACAAGCCGTAAACGCTATCATTCCATGAAAATTCATAAATGAACCGATCATTTACTCTACTCTGAAACTCTGAAGCTAAACTATTTTGTCTCATTCTTGTTAGTTCTAACATATAAATAATATATCTTAGCAAATTTAATTTAAAATCAATATGCCTACATTTAAGAATACAATATGTTAATAGGTCGTGCAAAATCTTGAACTGGTTGTGACAAACGTTGCAAATACAAAACTGCAATCTCTTAGTCGGTTGTGCGAGCAAGTCGGTCAGTAATTATTCAATATATTGTTCTTTTATTACTGTATCGTATAGCCAGCAATGGATAACAGTGAAGTCGCGCAATAAGTATTAGCTATTATTAAGTATGCAGATTGAATGTTATAAATAGCTGTTTAACTGTGAATCAAAATTGAACACTTCTGATAAGATATGTCTAATAAATTACTCTTTGTTATTGGCTCCTTTTAATATGGAAATGGACTGATTGTTTTATTTGGCAGAATAGATTAGCAAAATAACGCATTACGATGCTTGTACGATAAGACGAAGTAAGGAACAATAGCCACAAATTTTTACTTAGAAATCGTGTTATCCGTTTGAAAAATGTTTAGGTCAATATGAGGATGAGTAATACTTTCGATCGAAAATGAAATTTACCAATACATCGAGCTTTTCGAAGGTCAAGTTCTCCGAAAGTTATGGCCATGAATGGGTCCAGAGATTTCGTATAAATTAGCGTTCGTTGATAGAGCAGGACCCAAGCTGGAAACCACGAGCCTGTTACGCCTTCCTAGAACATTTATTGGCCAATATTAATTGATTTATAATTTATTTACTATTAATTTAACGATGATAACATATGATTTGTGTGCAGCAAGTTTCAAGAAAGGAAATTTCCTTCGAATACTATGAGACACCCGTTAGATCCCACATAATATGCGAAATTGCACAGATAAACACATGTTTGATTATTAGAAAGTGGTTTTCTCTAAACATAGCCTCAGTTAGCAACAAATTGAGGAAAAACGCTTGTTACAGCGAGACAAAAAGGAACTTTGTACAGTATTATGCTGCTTTCTGTAATATTAATTATATAAATATCTATAAAAATTTCAAACCCTAAAACGTTCATCGAAGTTAGATTTGAATAATAAAGAACTATACGTACCGTTCTTCACTAATATAGATACTAGTTAGCGTGGGAAAAAGAAATCAAAATTAAATTTAAACAATTCAAGGCCTCTTTAAGCCATGTCCCATGTTAGATACCTTTAAGTAAGCCCATCCTGCTCTCGTCAGATCAGCTGTGTATTTCGTGGGAAAGACTGTAGTAATTGCTTCTAATATCCTCTGGGCCCAAATTCTTCGTTCTGCGATTCCCTTCACATAAAACACGTGAACGCTCGGTCTTCCATCGCAACTAATTGCTATGCAATTCACTGTATCTCCGTCAATTTCCCTAAACATTTGAAATCGTCTTCGTTACTCCACCTGGTAGTCGTCACTTAATGTTATATGCAATTAGTACTTCCTCCTGGGATTTTCTTTCAATAAATTTCTATATACACAAAATTTATTATTCTAGGAAAAAGGAAGTACATTTATTCCGGGCACAACTTTCATTAAGTAGTCAAGAATGTTGAAGTATATTAAATCAAAGGAAAGGGGAACGAAATAGCGAAGATTTTAATCTAATCGTATAATATAATGAATATATTAAACCAGTGATGAGCAGAGACTAGTTTCTATTAGCTAAATTAGAAAAATGTTATATCTAATACAGTAAAATAAAAAGGCGACAATATTAGCCGTCTATAACACTCTGTCAATAATGTCAAAGTTTAATTAAAAAATAATTTTTCGATCAATTTTACGGTAGATCCCTCGGATTGCATATGAATCGTTCAATTTGCAATTTTGATTGGCAGCAAAAAATAAAGATTTGCTCATCACCGCATTAAAAGGTACAAAGGCAAAAATAATCAAAAAAAGAACCAGATACATTTCTTCGACGCTCGATCAGGCTTCGCGTTCAGTCCTTCGTCTCGCGAAATCGTTTCCCTTCCGGCTTATTATCCGAAGACGCGTTCCTTCGATGAAAAAGTGGACTCACTTAACGTCCTGCAGAAGATGAATGCTGTACACTGTGTCGAGGTGAACGATCTCCTTCAAAGTAGACATGCCCTTATCCGTGTAAAACGACAGCTTCTGATCGACCAAGTGCGCTGCCCTTGGCACCAAGTCCTTCGCTCTTTCTATGCCCATACCGGTCCTGTAAACGATTCCGCGGTGCGTCGTCACTTTCAGCAGATCGTTCACCCTTGGCCTTTCCAGTTTCGTTGATTTCGTGCTTGGCACTGCGCCGGCGTGCTCGCGATTTCTAGACAGCAGCTTACTGCTACTTTTCACGAAATTCATCACGTTCGGCCCGATCCCGTGAGTCGCGGACTCGTGCCTCAATTTTTTTAATTTCTGAATCACACCCACGCGCTTCGGTTCCTCCGCGGGCTTAGCACTTGAAGGAGTTGCAGATTCATTGGTTCCCGTTGTGCTATTCGTCGTAGATGTGACTAAAACGGACAAATCTTGCTCAGCCTTCGATACAAATGTTAACAGATTTGATGCACTTTTCGTTATTCAAAGTAATAATTTTCTAACATTGGATACAATTTAATACTCATTGCTTCGCATACACATGTTATCGATTTTAACCATTTGAAATGTATTCTCGAATTAAATTATAACTTTCTAGATTTCAATCGAATGCTATAAAATCGCGATACTAAACACAGGTATAGGTAGCTACCTGGACCATCGCTGACCGTCGCAGCCACAGGTTTGGATGCCGTAGAAGGCGGAGTAGATAGAAGCACTTCATTTGAAGGACTTTTCGCTGTTGATTTCCTAGGCGGAACAGCGGGTTGCTTTCGCGTGACTAGGTGTGCCAATTTCGGCAGCAGAGCTGGATTCTTTCCCGTGGTAGTTTTATCCGTCTGTGGAAAGCATTCCGCGACTTCGTCATACTCGTTCTTCGGCAGAGAGTCGAATCTTTTCGGTGGTTTCGGTGGTCGCGGGAAGATCGGTTCCAAATCCTCTTCGTCCGGCTCCTCCTGCTCCTCTTCGTTCTCGATCGCTTCTTGAATGTCCAAAATGCTCCCGGTACTGCTTGGCGTGTCGTTGGTGGACAACAATGCCTCCAGTAGCATCAAATCGTTATTCTCGAAGTTGCTGTACACGTTCTCGTCGGACGTCTTCGCGAACGGATCGAATTCGAATAACAGAGATCTGCTAGTTTGTTGTCGATTCTCGGAATTGTTGCACGTTGCTTCTTTCTCCTCCCGCGCTTTCGACGGCGAAAGGTTCTCGTACAGGGAATTCTGAATAAACGTTTGGCTGTCGCTGGACGCCGTGGACGATTGGTCAAGGAACGTCACTTCTTTCTCCAGGATGTCCTCCTCTCCGCTCGATATCCTGTCCAGTTCATCGACCGCCTCCGATTTCACCACCGACGCGGTGTCATAGAATGTCCAGGAATCGGATCTAGATAATCTTTTTACGTTATCCGACTTGTCTTGCGGTAGGACTATGTTCACGTCAGAGAGGCTTAAGCTTTGGTCGGAATCGCTGGCCTGATAATAAATGGTAGAAAGATGGCAATTAAAATTCCATTTGTTCAGCCCTTGAAATAGATCATCGTATGTTCTGAGTTTTCGTTTGAAAAACCGATCAAGATCCATTTCTCATTTTCATTCTAATCTTACTATAAAGTTGACGACCGATTAAACGATCTTTTTCGTATTATTATACTAACAATGATTAATTAAAATTAAGATCTTTATTACAAAATTTAGATGATGGAAATACAATCTACAGAGAAGATAATTAGCAACGAAAATGTTTGGTTCTAGTCACAAAATCGATTTCCTTGGACTCTCTGAGCCAATACTGATTTTAAACGTTACCTTTACCTGATTATGCGCAAAGCTAAGAAGATCGAACGGTTCTGGAAAGTCCCTCTCGACTTTGTCAGAGATGGTCGAGCTGATCGTGTCGTATCGGCTGCTGCCCGACGTGACGGACTGCAATTCGTCGTAGATAGACTCGTCAGGATGCGGAGGAGGAGGATACGCGGGGGGTGGTGGGCTGTGACGCATCCCGGAAAGATCCTCCTCGTTTCTGACGCTTCTCAGATTACTGTTCAGAGGACTATAGAACGAGATGCTGCTGAATATGTCGTCCGCGGGCATCGAGACGCATCTCTCGTCCGTCGTCGAATCCTTCAACTTCCTATTCCCAGCTGAATTGTCGCGCAGAAGGTCCTCTTGGTTCAAAGAGGTCAATCTTCGCGTTAGAAGATTCTTCATGGACTTCTCCAATCTGATGCTGGCGTTCCTCGTGCTTGAGATTACCGCGCGACCCTTCATCGTCACCTTCTCCGAGATCTCTTCCTTGAGCTGCCGCGAGCTGGTGCTCAGGCTGCGAAAGAATTCGTTGTTCGTGGAACGCGTCTCCGATTTCGCATCGTCGCTCTTCTCCGACTGGCTCGACTCGCTGTGACTGCTGTGTCGTGCTGTCGGTAATGTCGGTGGTAGCCTTCTCGGCGCAGGCACCGGCCTCTCGGTGAGCACCGATCTGGGCTTCGGAATCGGCTTCTCCTCCATCTCGAACGGGTACCTCTCTGCCTCGCCGCTCGTCTTTAACCGTAGGATCCAGGAACGTAGAAGCTGCGCCACATGCTTCGGCCCTCTTAACAGCGTAATTCCAACTTTTTCAACCGTATGCACCGAGATCAACTTGTTTTCTACTGATGCTTGCATTATTAATCCTTATCACTCGTTGAAAGATACAACGTGCTTGCCAGAGAACTCTGAACGAATCTTGCGAACTTTAAAATGAATAGTAAATACTGTACAGTTTTTACAAATGTATTAGTTCGAATATTTATAGAGGCGCGATGCACAATCCGCGTTTGGTTGCAATGAAATAAACAAACTGATAATAATAAAACGCAAAAACCTGGCAGCAATCTCTACTGCCGGCTGAAGTAGAACGATGACTTGGGCTTGGCAGCATTACACACAGTGCCGATTGGAGTGATAAGGGTTAATTACCAGGCAATTGAATTAATTTCGAACATGGATGAAATTCTTTTGGAATGATTTATGGGTATTATCTGAAACGAGTAGCGCTAGAAATAAAATTACCAAAATTGTTGTTAATGATCGAAATTATGAGTAAAGGCTCTTAAATTTCATTCATGTTAGGATTCTAACGTTGAGCTTTCGACTGTTCATTTCTCTGTAATTCAGGAAAGTAATCTGATCTCGTAGCTTCTCTACTCGGTTCGATCCGATGATTCTCCGACTAGACTTTACGTTTCGACCTTATGTAATGCATGTATACACGTCGATACGATTTAAAAAACGATTCTATTAATACTCTGATAGGAGTAATACGATTGAACAACCCATGGACGTTCACTTTGGAACTAATTCAACCATCTCGTGTGTTATAATTACATCAATTATTCGGATGTCGTCTTGTCAACCTCTGCCAGAGGACTCGATGGTATCGCGTTCAGTGCAACTTGACACGTAAAACGATCTACACACGACAAGAAAGTGCAGAGCAGGAGTGAACTGAATTTATTCGAATTTTTCTTTATTCATGGCCCTTTATACCTCGCTATATAATTCGCCTTCGATAGACATTTAATCATTTTAAGAAACCGTTAAGCAGCGATTATTCGATCAAACGTAAGACTTAAAAAATGATTTACTCACATTACTTGCGACATGAAAATGAATAATAATAAAGGAAGAAATGTTCTAATAAAGAATACGATTCGTTTGAAAATAAAACGATCGAAATATACATGGGTGTTTAAGCAATCTCTACTACTGGGTGTCCGATATAATCTACCCACAAATTTGGTAGTGTTGCGTTATTAAAATTTGTAAAAATATAGACAAATTTTGTTATACACGACTATACACTCATTATGTAGAAAAAGAAGATCTATTTCGTATGCAATTTAAATTAATTTAAGTTAATCAGGGGTAACAGTTTGTCAGTAATTAAAAGCAAAATTTACAGACCGTAAATAAGCGTAATTGTTTAGACAAGCATAATTTTTAAATAATTAAAAGCGTATAGTAGATGGTTGCACCACCGTAAAGCAGTGAAAGTGTACAGAACTTGTCTAGCAGATAGAACTTATTTCTGATCTTGCAACATACATCATACGTGAGCCCGCTGGCACCTGTTCTCAAGTTGCATAATTAAAATGCTAACTCGAATGCGTACAGGTGCTGCTATTCGTTAACAGAATGTTCTTTTTCATGCAGTTACCTCAAGATGTTGTTAATGATAAAGTTAAAAAAGAAATATACGAAATAGTTAATACAGTTGTGCGGTTCGCATGATTCAGTATGCTTTTTATAGAATCATCAAGTATACTCTATATCAAAGCTTCGAGATATTTTGACAAGCAAATATTCGTTAAAACTATAGTATATCAACATGTCGTACGTCGTAACATCCGAAGACGAGTCCCCATTTTCGATATCCCGACGAGGCGTTGAACACTGACTCGAAGAATTATCAACATTCGCTCCGTACATTCTATACCAACGATAGTTACTTAGACTATAAAGACAGCTCAGCGCGAAGCACTTCTCTGCACGGTTGAATCACCGCTTCCGAGTCACGTGATTAGCAATGAGCAGTTGGAATAAATCATGTTTTATAATTTCGATTGGTCTTGATTATCAGCATACTTCTTCTGGAGCCCGATAATTTTCACCTAATTAAATCACATTAGTCGTTACTGAAAATCAATTTTTAGTACGATTATATTAGTACAGCGATATTGTTCTAATAATTATATACTGTTTTTAAGATACGTATATACTCTATCTTTGAGAAATATTTTTTGTATAGTTTCCACCCCTTCGCGTGAAACGTGTAACTTCGTGTTCGTGTATTTTACGTGTAACACGATATATGCAAATCTAGAAACGAAGGTGTATCACATTAAGGAAGTAATTTAAATGATAATCATACACGTATATCATACTTGGTATTCTACACGTAGTTTTAAATCTTAATGTATCCCCCGTTTCAGCTCTTTAATGAACAGAGATTAATTGAGACTTTCCGCTCGCAGTATGGTGAGACCTATCTAATTAATATCTAAGATTTCGGTTAAAATGCCAGATTTACTTCCTAGCGTATCTACTTCGAATTCAACAGAAATGTCACCGCATAACCATTTGAACCATCAATAATTGCCCGCCTACAACAAATAATTGATTAAGCGACGTCAATGCCAGCATACAGTTGCCGATATTCGAAGAATTGAAATTCCCACGAGACTGGCAACCGTTGGAAACCCTGACGCTTGAATCGCCGGATCTGAATCACATGGTCAGAATGGGTCGGAACAATAATGAAACACGATGGAAACGTCTGAATTAACGCGGCAACTGTTTTGTGGTAATGAGTCACCGTTTCGAAATTTTCTACGCATCGTGTTTCCGGCTTTGCACTAACCAACTTTCCATCTACATCACGGTCTCGTTTCCATGCTTTCTCAGTTCCAATCTAGAGATCGACGGACCGGAGTTCGAGTCCCATGTTCCTCGACGCTGGACAAAGGAGAGCGCTTCGTTCTTCCGTCTGCTTAGCCGAGAGTGTAACGTGAATCATGGCAAAGTCGTGCCAGCAGATCCATCAGAGTTTCTAAAATTAACTAATAGCTCCGCTGCAAATGATAAGTATTCCTCGTTATCTTCTAAACGTACGAGACTTCCTTCCGTTCTGGGTTAATAAGCAAGGATTTTCGCAACGAAAATTGACATCGGTCAGGAGAGCCAGGCTCGAGTCTGACTTACGTCAGTTTCAGAAAACATCGAGCTTTCCGACAGACGCGCGTTCCACTTTCACGGAGAAATTCTTATTGTTAAAGCTAACGGTGTTACTTCAGATCGAGTAATAAACGATGGGTTAAAGATTGTACACGATCGAGAATAGTATGTTTCATTTCAAGAGGAGAGATGTTGGACAAATGGAGATACAAGAATATTTGAAATACAATTCCTTCTTTTATACAACTGGTATTACGTCGATCGATCGAGTTCGAGATAAACTCGATCTTGCTTAGCACTCCACTGGGTGATTCAAGTAACACGTAAAAATACATCCATCGCGAGCCGTCAATAATAAAGGCGCTCCAATTACCTCCATCAATTGGGTGGCATACTTGGCAACTGTTCGTTCAAAAGACTAATATTTGCCAAAACTCCAATAACCTCTTACGTTTTCTGTACACAGTACACCGTTGCTTACAATAAGTTTCAATTAAAAACGTAATGCTATCCACCTTTCGAATAGATTACGATATGTATACCGCCATTATTTTTAAAAATCTCACTAAACTCGCGGTCCAATATCTGGTGTCCACGTACGCAGAAACGTAGCACGACTGTTATTTATTTAGTCAATTTTCACGTTTGCAAGGCTATCATCTCGTGCCAAGCGAAATCTCCGTTACCTCGAAAAGTCTCAATGCCTCCGTTGTACGATCACGAGCGTATCCAGATCGAACTGACTTTTCTATGGTCAACCGAAACCACTTGTTGATTGTGCGGGTGTCGTTGAAAGGGGAGCATCGTTCGTAGGTAGAAGACGTATACGCACCTTAAAACAAAGTCGGGAAACAATTTTGCGACGTGTCCAGCGCTTAGAACGTGGCGGCGCACTTTAATCCCATATGCGGAACACTATTTGAAGACAAAATTTTCCAGTGTCCGGTGGGGTCAGAGACCCACCTGGCCGATGGTCGTTGCCACTGTCATCATCTCTCTACGCGTCTCCTCTCTTTCCACTCTTCAGGATGATACACACCGATGTATGCACACGACACGCGCACAAACACCGAACGATTTAGAGATGCGCACGAACGGACACAATCAAACGCGAGTCGGCGCACACACGCGAATCTCGCACTTTACGATCGAGCTTCTCTCCTTTCTCTTCGCATTCTTCGACATCCTCGTTGCCCGTCCTAACATACCGAGTTTCGACACGTGCTGTTCATACCACAAAAGACGAACGACGATGCTTTCTCCCGGTATTTGCACGGTGATAAGGGTCAGCCATAACAAGATAAAACGAACAGATCCACTTCGACGCTACTCTCGTCACCCGCACAAACTACTCTGCTCCTAAACCTGCGCGAGACGCGCGCTACTGCCGCACTATGCATCCCCACTTTTTTCACTGTCCGCCTCTCTAACCCCACCAAGACGTCTTCACAGACGAGAGCATGCACGTGCACGCAACTTGCATTCACTAGCAAACCTGTCTGTATATATGCAATATATAAATGTATTCCCTAGAGAACGATCATAATACTCCACTTCGTATTTTTCGTCCTTTTATTAAGTTCTTCAGCTATTAAATGGGCGTGCGCTTCGCGCTCCGAATTACTTTTCTATTTTCCTGTCCACACCTGTTCTTTGCTGTTTAAAGGGTTTCATCTGAAGTGTACTTCGAGAGATAATTCCTTGATTGCTACTTGGAAACAATCTTTCTTGTAATTTATATTTGTTTTCTTGGTATTTATTAACGTTGAATCATACTTGAAAAAAGAGCGCAAAGGGTTAAATCGTTCTACGTAGATGCTACGGTATTTAATTCTCTTGCCGTTTAAATCTGGAAAGAAAGTAATTTCGCTAACGAGTAACTCGCTTGACAAATGAAGAATAAATGTTCGAATATGTTTTACCTTTCTTAGCGGATATAATTTTCTTTGATTTGAGGGAAGCAAACGAAAGCTGATGGGACACCTAGAAGAAATGTAGACCTGTAGTAAATGTGAGAAACTTCGTAATTGTAGCTAAAAAATCTGAAACAGAAAAACACAATGTTGTAAGACGCAACATCAATAGTTTCAATTTAAATCTATCCAATAACCAAGCGTCGCACGTGATTCCAATTGTTCGACTCGTCTTGCCCCTCATATTGAAATTAAAAGGAACAAGACTCGACTGATCATCTGGGCTACGAATGAGTCATACAATTGTTGGCCCCATCGGCAAGCCGATAATTTTTATCAACCATACCGCAATTGGACACTGTTATATGCGCCAGAGACCAGAGAAGATAGAGTCCAGTTCTACGTATGGTATTGCTTGTCGTTTGCGAGTATTCTCACGTTCATTAGCCATCTCAACAATCTCTAAATGAATGAAATCCAGTATGCCGATTATAATTCATTCATGGAGTCCAGTGTTAATTGTATACGGTATACGCGATTCCTAAAATGTTCAACAGCTATTGAGATCTCTTTTACACTTGGTAATTTACTTGGAACACATTTGTAACGCCTCACAATGTCCAGTATTTTACGCAGAACCATTTTAATAATAATTCAGAAGGAAATTTATCGACGCAACGTATATGGATGTAGATAATTGTTATCACGGTTGCATCGTCATGAAAATTGCAGAGAACTGTATCAATCTATGCTCCGTTATCGAGTGACCGTACAATCGAAGAGATATTACGATTGTTCGTATATGTTTTGATTCCATTTCGATTCCGTCAATGTCTGGTTTCGATAAGATATATCCAGAGAAACATGTTACTCGCGTAGCCTGCAATTCTGAAAACAGAACGAGTAGAATTACCGCAAGGCCATCATCATTGAGACTCGTCGATCGGCGACGAAACAGGCAGGGAACACACGACATGAATATTTTAATGAAACCTTTATTAAGACTTTATCGCGCCAAAGCCAAATAGTGACTCCGGCGATACAAACAGGTAAACGTTTTGTCCCGAGAGTCCTCGAATGCGGATGCGCTACCGACCGATATTTTCCCACTTTTCCTCTTTACGTGTGATCGTGAATTAATAAACACCGATAAATCGAATAAAAGTACGTACGAATCAATCGGTGAAACTTGGGACTATTTCACACGAGACACTTTACGGCTTGCCTGGTTAATTAAGTGTTCTACAATAATAAAAAGAATCCAAAAGATCCATATATAATACAAACGCAAGCGAAAGATACTTCATACTTTATTCGCGTCAGAATCTAAGCAGATGATTTATGTTCGAGATAGTATAGTGTATTGAAGAAATTAACAAAGTTATTAATTTTGTTTGTTAATAGTACCACAAAGTATCTTGCGCGAAACAGCACCCACAAACGGTGATCACCGGACGCCGGTATCAATTGGCCATTTTCTCATGAATTATATAAATAAACGCGCAAGCCGGTTCGGTGTTGCATATTGAGCGACCAGCCGCGGGTCAATTCTACTACCTTAAATCACAATAACGACGACAAGTTTATTCATTTACTTTTCTCGTTAATTAGATCCTTAAAAGTGTGCGATCGTTACGTGCGTCAGAAAGTCGCGAGTCCGCGGTTACGCGCATGCACGGGCCTCGAAATACGTATACGTGCCACGTACATCGTTTATTCGTTCGTATCTTTCTCATTTCGTTTGTTGAGGGCCCAAAAGAGCGCCAAAGATGTTCCTCGTGATGAAAAGATTGGAGCACAATGATTTGTTGATAGTTTAATAACTTTGTTCTGTAATAGCCTTTTAATGTATTCCAGGCTACGCGTGTTTATTCGATGATTCATCGTGATAATTACCAAAGACAACCAGCAGATAATTGTTACATAGAAGCTCGTGCAAAACACGAAAAAAAGTAGATCGAAGTGTGAACAATTCAGCGCTAGTACGAATACTTTGAAATGAACTCTTTAAAGTAAGCAATTAAGGCAAATGTAAAAGATTTGTCTCTTAAGTATTGAACTTGTGTTGAATATTAATTTGATAAATTCTAAACATTCATTTTGAAGCATGAACGCTTGCTTTGTCTTTGGTATAGAACGCGCATTAAATTTGACATCGTAAGGGATGTTAAAAAAGAAATGAACATTCGAATTCGTTCACGAGGAACATCGTTGATTCTTTCGCACGGTGGTCGAGAGATGCATCGACGGCAGCATTTCAAAATTTTATTAATCTAAAGTTACGAACAGTCGACGATCTCTGGGACGGTGTTAAGGATCAGCGTCGTAGCGCCTCTCGATCGGTCCGTGTCTCGTCCGAATATTCGCGATGCACGAAAAGAAGCGATTGCTTTGATAGCCTCAGCGTCTCGTGTCCTACAATTCAAAATTCATTATCAAAATCGTTGTGATCGTTTCATTAACATACGCGACGTTTACTTATTCAAATTCTACTTGTTTCGTTGTCCTCTTTAGGCCTATTGCTGAAACCTTCCGATTCAGGCTTAACTCCAATTTCTCTCGTGAACCAAGATGGACCTTAATCCTTGTAGACGGTGAACTTAGGTGAAGAAAACGGTTTTAGCCAGTCCTTTCGCTTAGTATTTAGATGTATGCGTCGTGTTTTCGACAATAGCTACAAGACTATAGCCATTTTCTCTCTAAATGGAACAACGACAATTGTAACCATCTTGTCCCAGCGTATGCTTGAAAAGATAGATGGAAAATTGAGAGTTATAATGAATTCTGAAATGTTCTATATAACGATAAGCATGGACGGGAAGAAAGAAAACAAAAAAGAGGTAAAATAAATTAAATCGAATTAAATTAAAAAAAAAGTAAAATAAAATAAATTATCCATACCATAGATTCTATAGATTAGATAAAGATTACATCGTCGACGGATAGTTTGTACAATAATATGTATCGAAAGCGTAAATGTCGGACGGATAAACTATAGCTCTCATTTATATTTACTCAATCACGTTGGAAAGATTTCCCTGGGCATTTAGAAAGGCTTCTCCCATATTAGAAACGATAACTGGACCTTGAACTTTATCAACATAATAATTGACGTGAATTGATTCGCGCGTATATGCTGATTGAGCTTATGTCAAGCCAACTGCAATAGAGGTCGGGTAACGGACTATCTCAATGAAGCGTTTGATCAAACGCCGGAGAATAGAGCTTAGCTCTTTCGAAATGTTATATTCATTTTTACGCGAAACTGTTTGAGAAATCGACAAATAATTTCCGTTTCTATTTGTAAACCCATAAACACGAGATTGGCTTTGGCCATCTATGCAAGTAGATGCACCGTGCACGCACGTAGTTGGATCCGTGACTGCATCTATCAAGAGGAACGATCGTTGGAATATATATATATATATATATGTATCATATATTATAGGTACAACCGGAACACAGAGAGACAATTGTTAAACAACGCAATTAATTCTTAACTGACGACATTTCTCGTTTTTACGTCCATTGTTCGAATAAGAATGTAAAGAATTGTAAATGAAGTATTAACGATACAATAATAATTCTGTTACTAAAAAGAAACATTCGCATTGAATAATTACATAGAAGTATAAGAAGAGTATCCGATATGGAATTAAGAATAAATAATAGGATAAGTAGATGAATAGTCAGGGGCCGTCGTCAGTTAAGAATCAACCAAAGCGATCCACTCTCTTCTCGTATTCTAGATGGAGGTAAAAAAAAATTTAAAGAACATTGGCTAGAGCGAGGAACACGCGACAGAGAGCAGAAAGCCGAGGAGAGATGATAAATACAGAGTGAAATAGATAGATCTGAAGAGAAAATCTTTAGGCACACCCACACACGTACACATACATTTATATATAATATATATATAATATATATAATATATATATGCGTAGAGCGCAAGAGTCTTTTTTTTTAATTTATATTTCGCGAAGCAAATCGTAAATCCGAACATTAGATTTGCCGTGTGTACTATCGAACGCAAACGCAGATAAAGGTGACGCGACGATTCTCCTCTTTCACATCTTCGCGTTTTTCTCTTTCTTCTTTTCTTATTACCATTATTATTTTTATTCCCCTTTTCTATTTATAATTCCGATTCAATTCGATATTCGCGGTTTGAACAACCGTCTGCACTCAAAGAGTACATTCGTATAGTTTATACCTTTTTATTCCTCGTCGCGTGATCGGTTTCTATGCGTCCCCTTTCCTCCTTTTTTTCTTTACTCTCGTCGATAATCAAAAAATAAGTTATCCGAGTACTTTGTACTAGTCGAAGCCGATCGAGATGGTAGACGCTGTGAAGCTCCTGGCACCTGTATCCGATTTACGTAAAAAAGGGAATCCGATCTCGTCGATCACCTTGTTGCTGCACACGCCATTGAATTCACACGGATAAGACGGACTTCTTAAAAAATTGCTCGCTTCTCCCGCACCGCTCGGGCGTTATTAATAATTAGAATATGTAATAATTACGTCGTAATTCAATATCGCAAATATATTATCACATTTAGATTGTATTAATGTTTAAGACCTTTTTTTTTCTTCTGCCCGGACGTCCTTCGACAAATTTAAACACCTGTTTCAGTTTTGCCATTAGTCCCATTTCCTATCCCGATTGTAGAGGTTTCATGTAAATTGCGGAATCCGATTCTTCTCGAGTGGTATAATTTCGTGTCCGTGAACAGACTCGTCGAGTGCGTTAACATCATAATTATTTAGTTAGGCGTCAATTCCTCGAAGGTATCCAGCATCGATCGATCCACGGGCTTCGCGTAGAAAATCGCCGAGTTTCTCACAGAGATTTGGATCGCACCCGGGAAATCGTCAGCGGCGATTGCCCACGGTCCCGTTCCCTTCACGTGTTTGTACAATAGAATCGATCAGGATTAACTCTTGCCGTTAATTATTGCCCTCCGTGTGTCGCGACGGTGGCGATGATCAACGAAAGCTCGCGGACGATCGCTCGCACGTAAATCTAAGAAACATTAATATAGAATATATTATCGTGTAGTTTATATAAGATATACGTTAAGACACTTACCATCTACTGCAAAAATTCAACAGTTAAAAGATTGTAACAACTAGTTCGTATATCTCGCGCGAGACCGGGATGCTCGATCGGTATTCTCGTTCGACCTTTTCGCGCGTCGACGAGGACGCGTTAATTAATTATCCGTATTACTCGAACGACGAGTCGAGCAACGAGTTTGAAAAACAACCGATACCGGCGATCGAGCTGATCCGAGTTCTCGTCGAATCGGGCCGCCTCCAGCCTCTCGCATCCTCTTAAAACGCTACACCCACATACACCCGCGTTCCTCATTGCTCGTTATCATTTTGGCACGCACTTGTTTGTCTCGCATCTCTCTTACTATTGGCACGACAATTACGAACGACGAGCACGGTAGAATTAATTAATTAATTAGAATAAACCACGGACGCACCTGAGATCGATCGTTCGGACGACACGACGTTATAATAATAAAAAAGACCTTCGCTATCGTATATACGCATTATGCACCACCGTATACTTAAATATAGAATGCCAATGAGTTCGCGTTACGTTCGGCTCGAAGAAGGCTCTACGTACGTTTCACGAAAGGCAATCCGTTCACAAGCGACAAGTGACCTCCGTATATAACAATAATCGTGTCATTACGTTCGACTGTGTTTTCTCGCCGTTTTCGACATTATCTACATCCGAGACGTTTCGTTAACTATATATATATATATATATGTATATATATGTATGGAATAATTGTCGTATACGATGAAACGGTAGGATCAGATATTGTCTCATGATCATAAAAAGCCAATATCGAGTAAATAACATTTTTTCCAGTATTGCGATTCAAATGAGATTTTTGCGTGGGAGTAGTTTAACTTGCAAAAAAGATACTTTACACGTACAGCGAATAATTCAATATTCGGACACAGGTATACTATCCATTTCTAAGTGTAACATCTTTCTGAAACGTAAAGCTTGGAAAGAAAAAACGTTAAGTTATTAAACTGAAGTGTGCAATGGAGTTCCTTTTGAGTAGGACTATCCATGCGAAACAAGATTAGATTGTAAGAAGAAGAACGATACAACTAATCTTACTGTCAGCTACACACAATGAGGTAAAATAATAATTATCCTTCTTCGTTGTGAGAAAATTATAGTAGTCCACATATTTAAATTGCACGCTGTAAGTTTCCAGATAATATCACCAATGTTATGTAGTAAAGATAATAACGCTCGCCTAGATTGTTTACGTTACATTAAAAATAAACAATGTATAGACCAGTTAAATTATCTGAACGAAGAATACAATCATTTCGGTTGAACATGGACGATGTTCCGGATATTCGTCTCTTCGACACCTTAAAAGCTATATGAAATTATTCTAAACGCGACCGTAGAACCAACAACACCCGAAATCGAATAATTAATCGAGTTCTTATCAAAAATAGAGTTATCAATATAAATACAATACGCAACGCACCGATATATACCAACGATCAACAATCATCGTTCCGCGATACCCAATGGGACGCAATCGCGACACGACCGTGTACCAAAAATACTATATTGCGCGTAGCATACGCAAAAGTCCAAAAAGAAATGAAAGAGACGATGACGATCCCCCTCGGTTTTTCTTTTTGCCTGACGATCAGAATTCCGTCACGGCGTTCGCATAGAGAGTGTCCTCAAGAAATGTACAAAACTTTCCAGAAACCTTTGTTACAGAGTTACAAACAAATATTGTACACGTACAACAAACGTAGCATACATTGATAATTGTGTGTTGTTAATGATCCCAAAATAATATAAAATTCTAAAGAATAGTTATTCAGCATTTTGAATTGCTCGTTTCAAAATGTTGCTTCGGTGCTCGAATATAAGCCTGGTGCGGAATTATCGGCACGCAATTGCTAATACACGATAAAAAACATGTAATTACAATAACGCAATGATGTAATCCACTGGTGCGTAGTTACTTATTTCATGTGTACAATACTAGTTTATAAGTCTGTAGCAAAATATTTCCTGATACACTTTATAGAAGATTTATGTATAGATGAAGCCCCCAAAATTTAGCTAAGCTCAGGACACTCTGTATGCAAAATCATGCATCATTAAAGGCATTACAAGTACGTGTATTGAAATTGGCGGAGAAAATGTGTAATTTAGAGTAATGTTAATCAATTTCCCCCGGATTGATCGACTAGTATTTAAGTCATCGTTACGTTACCCTTAAAAATTGTTAATCGAACCTTGACTGAAAGTTACACTTGTTATTAATATATTAGTCTTAAAGTAATTAGTAGAATCTACTTATTTAAACAGATAATCGTTTAATTACTTGGATAAGTCTAGAATGAACAGCTTCCAAAATATTAAACAATTTGTTGGCTACTAAAAATTATTCGATTAATATAAATATCC
Organism: Xylocopa sonorina; assembly: GCF_050948175.1. Classification (NCBI taxonomy): domain Eukaryota; kingdom Metazoa; phylum Arthropoda; class Insecta; order Hymenoptera; family Apidae; genus Xylocopa; species Xylocopa sonorina. The sequence continues at coordinate 7,083,534 of NC_135202.1, read as the reverse complement.
TTTTTCAATTACTCCGAAAAGTGTATTAACGGATTGAAATTCTTTGGCCAATACGATCAATCGTAATTATTTCTCTCCGCCATGTTATAGTCGCTTTATTCCTTTTACCGAATGCAAAATGTTGCCGTCTCGGACGAGAAAAAACGTGGCGCATATGCTAATCGCAGCCATAACGTTGCGCATCCTCTTCCCATGCCTTGTTATCTTTCCCTTTAAAAATCGTTATCGACTATAACGTAGTTATAATACATTAAAAATTGACACACATTTATGTTATATGTATATTGGGCATCGCCTTATCACCACTCCCAGCCTTTTTTTTCTTGATTTTTTTGTTTTTCTTTTTTCCTTTTCAGCAGGAAATGCACGACACAGTCGAATCGTTTCTGTGGGGACGGTCTTCGATTGTAAAGAGAGAAAAATTTGCGACATTATATAATAATAATTCCCATTGTCGTCAAGTGAGAACAAAGCATTCCCGCGAGAATACCAGCAAGCTTGCTTATTACGGATGGTAATTGTTAATTGGTTTGCATTCTGGGATTACTACAGCTTGTTGACTTACGAGTTATATCTGAGACACATAAGAAAGTCGCGTTGCATATTCGTTAGTTTCGTTGGAAAATCCTGCACTCTGTGCTCTATGCACGGCTTGTACGATTCCTTAGCTATTTATTTAAAACACGCGAAAGGAAACTGTTTCAACGACATTGTCGCACGCTGCGTTTCACCTCTCTTTTTTCTCTTTTGCGTAACTTTTAAGCCAACATATATTATATTATCGATCGGAAACAGAAGACTTGTACGTCACACTTGCCGTTATCTCTATGAAATTCGATAAAATTCTCCAAGGCTACCTCTTTCCCGAATTATTAACGAACACATCGTACACGCTATTACATTTGTAACGCATCGTTGCGACTCTGAATATTTCGTACGAATAATACTCGACATTCGCGTTTACTTACTAAATATTATAGTAATAATAGCGGTAATAATAATAGTGATATTAATAATAATAATAATGATAATAATAATAACAATGTATATCACTATCAATAATACTGTTAACAATCATAATTATACGGTTAGGTAATTATAATCGTAGTTGGAGCTTAAATATGGAAGGACGCAAGAGTAAAATTATTTTTGCAAAATAGCACCTTTCCCAGAGGCCAGAGGACTCCGTGCGGTAGAGATATTTAATTGCATCAAATCATCAATTTCTCCTTTTCTATTAGAAATTAATTAACGTCGTAATATGAAATTAATTTATAGACACGTGCGTGAAATTCTTCTGACACAATTCTTTTCTTCTCGCAATTTTATAGAAGAATAAGCAAAATGTATGCATCTACAACATGAGGTCCCCTTGGCCATCAGTATAGGACAGCAGTCTTAATAATCACTGATTCTTCGCTTGAATCATGGCGTTAAGTGAAACAAAGGACGAATTTTATATCGTGAAAGCGTCACTTACTTTCAGTCTTCCTCTATAATCCAGTCTACGATTCTAGCACCATTGCGCAGCTTTAATCTCGTTCATCAACGTTCTGATCAACGAAGAGACTTCGATAATTAAATCGGCTAATAATAAGATCACGTTAGAACTCGAAGATTAGATTGAATTATCGACGTTCGCATGCAATTCTCTACATAATTCCTATTTACTAACGGCAAACTTTATCGTAATTAGCCAGAAGTTGCGCCGTGTTATCATAGTCCCTTTAGTTGTCGTTTCGGTTTTAGTTTACTCGTATACATTGTTTTGCAGTCTATCATTAGATTCGTATATATTTCACGATCGGCATAAAAATTGGACACTGCAACATTCTTGAAGGAGCGACGAAAACGATTTTGGAAAATGCTTCAAAACTATTATACTTTCTTTACAACTTCTGACTATCCTCATCGTCACTAGTCTTGCTCGAAATCCTCCATCGCGGTTACTATTTGTCACTTAAAGCTACCTACAACTTTCGCCGACTTCGCGTCATAATTACCAGCTATCAGATACCTAAACCAAATAAATATAAATTAAATTCACGTTCCTCTTTAAACATTCAATTCCCCGTTTAAATGATATCTATATATAAAATATATAGAATTTCCTTCCATTTTCGAAACGATCAAGAGACAGAAATTTTCATAAAAGCTCGAATAGTGACGACATGAGCCGTGTCTGCCAATGTAAAATCTCTCCGACAATTCTAATACCTAAGTTGCAATATTGACAAAGTTAGGACGTGTAAAACGACGACGGACCGTCCGATTCTCGGCGAGATCTTTACGCTTTCTCTTCAAGCATCCCTTCTTCGTGTTGCTTCGCTAGTTCGTGGACTCTGAGTTGGAGGACGGCGACGATTCCGGGCTCTGCACCAGAGGTGTATCCCTTTCAATCGTGGGCGTCAGTAGCATACCACGCGGACTGAACGTGTCGCAATAGAGGTTCTCCTTTTTATGCACTCGTCTTACGTGGCTACGCAGATTGTCGCGACGTGCACTCCTGTACGCGCAGTGTGGGCAGAGGTGCGGCTTCTCGCCCGTATGCATTCGTCGGTGCTGGATAAGCTAATCAAAGATTGAAAATTCAATTATTAGTAACTCATTGAACACTGTACTCTATCATTTACAAATTGTCTCATTCGTTTTGAACGAATATCATAGAATAGGTACAAAGTTAAAAGTTCTAAAGGTATTCATAAAGTAGCTCCTTTAAGTTCTTTCACTGTTTGTTTTGTGTTAATACTCACTGAAAGATTTAACACCATAATGAGTTATAATTATCAAGACGCTTTTAAGTACCAGTTAGTGTCCATATCTTACATGCTACATCACGGTTTATAATATACTAATTTGTATCTTCTTCGATAAGCATCGTGTAGCGTTCCATATCGCAGCCATGAATACAACTGCATCTGATGAGATTTTCAATTATTTAACTCCAATATCTTGTCCACCGGGGATTTTCATTTTTGTCATTCCTGCACTATACCAAAGTCTGCTATATATCAGTGTTGAATATACTCGAGGATTACGTAACCGCCCATTCGTGCAATATATTTACATATAACGAAAACTCTTTGATTTACAGATAGAAGTAAAATGGCCCAGTCATTCTAAATTCAAAGGATCGGCGAAATATCGTAAAATTTACGATCCGACTGGGGTTTATACGTGGCATTTCACTCGGAGGCTGAATTCGAAACAATCGAAGTTCATTGATTCCGCTTGTCAGAGCGTTTCGCGATTGTATGCATCGCCATTCACCAATAACGAAGTTTCCTTTTGTGCTATGGAGACGGGGGGGCGGCGAGAAAAAAGTATTACCTTTTTCAATTGTACCGTGCGAAAGATGCAAATGTCGCAGCAGAAGTATCGGTCGTCGCGGTGCCTCCTCATGTGCCTGCTCAGGTCGACCTCCGATGACCTGTCCGCGCCGCAAACCGCGCAGCTTACCCTTGTTTCTGGCGCGGTGCCTTTCGCGTGTGCCCTCAAATGCCTCTGGAACGCCTTCTCGATGGTGCACGCGTACGAACACAACGAGCATCGATACTCTTCCCTCTCGTATCTACGCACCGAACAGTACAAAGAGTAGGAACTACTTAGCTGAACTTAATGGAAGACGAAGTTGCATTACTTGTACGCTAGATCAATTGTCGTACACATTTATTCATTCTACTCTGGTTTTTCTAACTAAATTTCTGATAAATTAATATTTTATTTCCTATCGTTGAAAGGAAAGATATAACATTAATGTTCCATAAAATAGTGGTTTACGCTCATTGAGTTGAAAGTAATGCAACGTTCGACGATATAGGTACAGTAGTTGAAGCAAGTGTTAAGTACCTATACCTGACGCGTTGCAATGCAAGAGATCTCTTCTTCCCGGTGGGTGTCATCCCCTGCGCTACATGCGCAGCCACATGAGTCTCCATCTCGCATCTGCTACTCGTGGTGAAGTCACAGCCCGAGGACGGACAACTTTTCGTTTCTCCAGTCTCTGTGCTGGGAATGGGTGGATGACAATCCACAATATGCTTTCGCAAAGCCGGCCTCGTCGGCGCAACCACGTCGCAAGAGCCGCAGGAGTAACCGCGATGCGTGTTGCTAACATTTGGACTGCTTCCTCGAGACCTGAAAAGTCATTAAAAACTTTATTTCTGTTCAATTAAACAACACTGACTAATTTGCAAAATTAATGAAGTTGAAAGTAGTAACTGCTATTACTTTACATATTACTGCAATGTTAAGTAATGCAAATAATAAAATATGCGATGCTCTATTAAAACTACAAAGTGATATTCCAGCTTCTTATGAAAAAGTAATATTTTTAAGAGTGTTGGTATATCCATAAATGATCCATGTCAAATGATTCAGTCTATATAATATTATCCCCAATAAAAAAAGATACTTGTCTTAACACAGAACCATTCTATACGAAGAATTCTAGAGGATGAAAAACAGCATTCTTCTTTTTCCAAATCTCGTAATCGTTGTTCATAGATCGGTCGTAACTCAACGCTGGTCGATATCCTTCAAAGCTGTTGATTTACGACGCCATATATCTTTGAATTTTTGAAATATTAGAAACGCGCTCGCATTGTTGAGCAGGCAGGAAGATTTGCTGTTTGAGATTCATTGGTCTCGTTTTATCGATTCCGTGGTGTGTTAAGTAAAAGCGTTGCGCTCGTCATCTCGAACGTCTTCTCCTTTTGATTTATCATGCAGGTATACACGAGAAATTTTAATGAGAAGAGACCAGAGAACATATTAAGAACATTTCAGTGTTACACCGTCCAGGTTGAAAAAAGGGATTGATAACTGGATGAGAGCTTACTTTTCGGTGTAGGACGAATGTTCGCTCTCGGAGTCGCTGTCTGACGGAATGTTTGGGATTTCTGTAGCCTCGAGGGCCGCGGTCGCCGCTGAAAGTCTTCCAAGCATGGCGGTGTAAGCGCCGAGGACCCAGCCATTTAGAACCGGAGTAACTGTTCCTTCCTGTTGCAAAAGTAACTGGTTATTGCATGTCTGTGTCGTGATACAGAGACAAATAACGTCAAAAAATGAACTGTTAGGCCCTTTGAAACACGAAACATACTTTAAGCTGATTCTAGCAACTTCTTTGGAATAAATCAAATAACGATTGATTACTCTAGCATTAGAATATTGAAAAAAGCTAACTTAAGAAGCTTAACTTAAGACAAACCTTGTCAAAAGTCAAGTAGGCCATGGGATCGAGTAACTTTGCTGGTAGATTATTGTTGGCCGAACGGTGCGAGCTGTTCGTACTTCCGGTGTCGCTTTCCTCCCCGGCATCCTCATTGTCGTTGCTTTCTTTTGGTACAGAAGTCTGCGCGATCGTGTAAAAATTCATTACGTCTTTGGTCTAACTTGCAAATGAAATAGTTTCCGGTGTAAACTTGGACTTTACTTCCGAGAAAGTTTCCTGGCATTATACCAGCGACGTAGTTGGCTTAATCAAGAGACACCGAGTGGCAAAAAGTGTTCTCTGTGTCTCTTGATGGCACTACTTGCTATGCTTGTGAATTTTGGCACATGCTTCGAGAGAACTTAGGATATACAAGAAAGTACTGATCGTTGGGGAGGTACTCCTTCCAGAACTAGATATAAGTTAAAAAAAAATAAAAATCCATTATAAAATTTGCACGTAAAATCTTTTTTCTGAAACTGATATTAAAAAATCGACTCTACCAACCTTCTGAAATCATATCGTCGATATTTAAGTTCTCTTACCGATCTAAGAAAAAAATAGTGTTTCCCTCTAATCGAACTTGTTAAACATAAATTCTGTTTCCAAACTGTTATCTCAATTGATACGAATATCAGATGTTCCTATATCGCTATAAAAAGGAACGAAATGAATGGATATTTTCTGAATAACGAGTAATAGTAAAAAAGAAGGAAAAGAGTCTCGACCCGCCATACCTCGTTATCGTTTTCGTCAGCTCTTTCGATGTTCCCTTCGTTGTCGTCGTATTTCTCCTCTTCAGCGTCCTCCTTCTTAACCCCGTCCCTCTCGCCCTCGCGTTTCGTGACAAGCTCCATGGGCCCGTAGAGCGGGCCAGCGGAAGTCAACGGCAACGGCACCATATCCGGCCTGTGGAGGCTGCTCAGGGCGAACGCGGCCCTCGGCAGCAGCTGCGTCGCGGTTGGCGGCAGAATCGGATGCCTTCGGGCGAGACGCGGGTCACCCCAAAGTTCACCCGCGGCGTGAAGACTCCAGATCCCATATTCCATCTGGAACACAGGAACGTTGCTCGACGAGATACACTCCACCAAGACGCGTGCCCGAAACTGTCCCTGCCCGATGTTCCGAGCCACGGGGACCGAGGTATACGATTTCAATTCTAATCAGACGCCCCACTTGAACGTCGCGGATAGACTATTTTCAAACTTTCGCCAATAAGTTGTTGCAGGGGAGCTTAAAATAGGGAACGGGATAATGGAAAAGGCGATATTCATTGTTTTCGCCCCTCCACTACGACACGATCCTTCCAATCTGCATCCCTCCGACGACGGAGGGCTGGTTAAATCTCGACTCCGATGAAAGATAGATGAGATTACGCGACCAACGTTAAAATAGACCGATCTTTAATAAGTCGCGCATGTATGTAGGTTTCGAGACGGTCTCCTCGTTCCTTTGGTCCTTCCTGTCCTCGTGAATTGGTTCGAGGGTTAAGGAACGCCGTCGGTTTCCGAAGAAACGAGTGCGACCGGTGGAAACGAGGGGACTTAACGGAAGCCGTCCGATAACCGTTGGAAATAATTGGAAGCTTCTGCACAATGGACTCGTAATTATCGCGTACGCGTTAATACGTTTGCTCTCACGTGCCGCGGCGTCGACGTGATACTTAATAAATTAACAAAGATAATTTTCACCGCGGCGGGAACGCTCGCGATCGCGTCGACGACAAAAGGGGAATTACAATAGATTTTCCTAATGAGATACGGGGACGCGTGTACAATTTCAGTCGACGTCGCCCGTCAAAGCGTCGGGGATCAAAGTAGGTGGGAAAATTGCATTTGTCGGTATGAAAACGTACGCGAAAATATCGAAAATTGCCCGATAAAAGCCGGGGGAGCACGAACCGTGCCGCGATCCCCGTTCAAATCGTTCCTTTAATTCCGTTTGTAATTAGTCGTCGAGAAGAACGGATCTCTTCCCAACTCGCCTCGACCACGTTTCCACTTGTTATTTAGCCGCGATGAGGAAAACGCGACTCGAGCGAACCGTTGTCCCTCTTCAAATCTTTATTCCGTAACGTTAAAAATACAAAGCGGCGCGCACCAACTCTGATACGGAGTTTCGGCGGACGCGCGGCATTTAATCGCAGCGTGTTTTATAATGTTTAATAAATAGGGACGACGATGAACGAGTTCAGAACTCATTATTCGCGGAAGTTGGTGTACCGGCGCTCATTATATACGCGGAACCGTCCAGGGGAAAACAGTAATCATTTTAATGACCGTTCCCGTTTAAAAATGTCCAAACGAACCGGAGTGCTTCCAATTTCCCCGGTTCCTGACCTATCCCCGCCGCTGTTCGTTCATCCGTCGAGCGAATTTACGTAAAAATAACACTGCAAATATGTCTGTTAATATGTTCATCGATCGGACGTTCCAGTCGCGGACACAAGACGGAAATTTCGCTTGTTTACGCTGATCGGCCGATCGTTCGTCCGGTATCGTTGCTCCTGCTATTGAGACCGGGCTCGCGATTCTGCGTCGGTTTAATAACAGCGAATTAATTAAAAATATCCTGCGAAGACGAGATTATTTGTTAAATAATTTATCGATTCGCCGGTGCACACGTCGGGCTCGTTCGACGAACGAAACGGGGGTGCACCGAAATGAGGAAATATATTATTTGTCGCTGTCATTTGCGGTGTTCTGCGTATTATCCCATAAATCAAGTGTCGATAATGCGAACAAATATTCTATTCAAGTAACATCCATCGAATTTCCGTTTCTTTCCGCGGGTAATGTTCCCGGAATAATTTCCAACCGGAATTGCGTCACACGATGGACATAAATACTGAATTTCGATGCACGAATCCGCGAAATTGGCCTCTCTTTTTTGTTAACTATTTCATATATCCTCCGCGGCGATAAACACGAAAATATTGGACCCACCGCGTTGTAATTTAAACAAATGCAACGCGTTCATTTCCGACGGGAAATAATGGAGCCAAGATTGCCTCGCGTAAAAAAGTGTAGTACGCGGAAAAAGAACGGAATTTGACAAAGCGTGAAGTGTAATGATAATGCGAGAAACGTGGATAAAGTTAAGTAGAGTGGTACAATTGTAAAAATTAAATGAACAGATATCAGAACAATCTTTTTACGAAACGAAATGCAAACCGCGGTACTGTAATCCCAAGGAATGCGATATTCAATCGTGGGAATCGGTAATTCCGAACAAGAGATCTGCACTGCGCGTGAGACCGAGCAAAATTCCGTTTCAATTTAAGATATCAAGTCTCTCGAGATCGAAACTTCTGATTTCTACCACTTTTTACGTGACAAGAACATCAAACAGAAATTCCAACTGAAACGCATTAAATAAACAACTAGTTCTAATAACTACTGCGAGCAGCTTAATAGTTGTAATATGACATAAGAAGAATCTGATTAAAAAGAAGCATATTAACATTAAAAAATTGCATGAAATCGAACAAAGGAAGATAGAAAGACAGATAGAGCATGCAAAACTAAAGTTCACAACAACTTTGGCAATAAAAAACTAAATTAGAAAAAGAAACAAAGCGGTCCAGAACCGCTAAAACATAAAAAAGAGATGTTAAAATGAAGCTTGTCAACGAAGGAAATCACGAATAAACCATACTCGAGAACCGATCGTGTGAACATCAAAGGGAGAAATCGCAGGGATGTTTGCTAATGCATAAGCGAGCAAACAAGCCGATAGAGCAGCCGAACAGAAAGAAGGGACATCCGAAGCGTGAACGGTGTCCGTGTACATAAAAACGTCGAACGGATGATAAACGAAATAAACGTAATAAAAGATTCCTTACGGATGCCCGTCCGGTGGCCTACCACGATTCAGGCCGATCGTCATTACGGTAAATCATCCCCCAGAAACGGGCACGTTTCACCCGGTTCTATTCTATGTACGGTAGGAAGAAACACAGCCGATTCCTGTCAGGACCGCCGGTCGACCGGAAGTTACGCAGTACCGCCGGTGCGCGAGTTTAACGTGCACGCGGATCCTCTCTGACGAGACGGCAGCGTACGGCGGGGTTGGTACGGAGAAATACGTCCGGATACGTGCTGCCGCAGAACGAACTCGCGAGATTCCTGACCATTGGACCGACCCTCGTGTATGCATACTTTAGCATAACGTTCTCTATACAATATCCAGAAAGGGGTACGGGGAGAAGGCGAGGGAAAGAGTAGCGGGGTGAGACGAAGGGAGAGCCAAGAGACAGAGAAAGAGAGAGAAAGAGATGTACGGTACAGCCATCCTCCCTCTACTCTGCCTCTCTTCTTCGTCGTTCTACCTCTCGCTGACCCCTTCCCATTGCCCTCGCGAATCGATTTGTTATTGTTTTTGTGTCTGCGGTCGTCGCGGCGAGCGGTGCGAGCGGGGTGTATATCGGTGGGTGGCAGCCCGGCGACCAACGCGCGAGTGAGGGGTTGGAGAGAGGGCTGGTGCCGGTGGGTACGGGTGGTAGTCGCGCTCCCGTTGCTTCAAAGGCTCGCTTTTCGGCCCGACAGAGAGGCGACCGGGAAGGGCGAACCGCGCGCGCGGGGGTGGCAGCTACCAGCCTGGACAGCGTGGAAGGGAAGGCCGCGAAAAGAGAGCACTTTGGCAGCTCGAAAGAGATGGACGAATAGAGAGATACACGCTACTGACCAATGGTGTAGCCTGGCTATCCGCCGTTTCCCATCTGTCTCTCGACTCTTTCATTCTCGTACGCCGTTCGTACCGATACGATTCTTCGATTCTCTCTATACACGATGCTACCTTCTACCTCTTTCTCTACCAGACGATCGTTTCTCTTGGCTGTTTCCCTTCGAACAGGATCCCTTACGAATCAGAGTTTCGAGTAACATCGTTCATTCGTGGGGGTGATATCTGTCCCGCGACGAGTGAAAATATTTCGTCTTCCAGCGAGGAGAGTTACCACTGTACGGCTACGCCACTGGTTCCACCACCGAAAAGAGTGAGAGAAAATGGGTGGGCAAGGATGGAAGCTGGCATAACGATGAGAGGGAAGAAGAGGGTGGCCGGGTGGAAATAGGGGTACAAAGTGGGTGGACGGAAGAAACGGCAGGATAAGAGAGGAGAAGGGGAGAACCGCGAGGGTTAAGCAGAGAGGGGGTTAGTTGGTGGTACTCGCGGAGCAGAGGGAGACAGTACAGGGGAGGGAAATGGATCGGATTGCGTGGTCGGCACGAGGCTGGCTGGTATGAGTGCAATGGAATAAAAGAGAGAGCAAAAGTAAGAGAGCAAGGGATAGAGATGTGGTTTAGGGATCGCAATGTGTGTACGAGTGTGTGCGCGTGTACATGTAGATGGAAGAGCGAGAGAGAACGAGAGAGAGAGAGAGAGAGAGAGAGAGGAAGAGGAAGACAGAGAGAGAAAGAGAGAGAGAGATTACGATACACAGAGAAATGTGAATGAGCGAGACTGTCGAGGTAAGACGAAAGATACGTTGGCTTGACAGGTGACAACCGATCGGACCACTGACGTCACAGATCACTCGCTCGACCGTACGTACGTTACACGCACAAACGGGATTTACTGCGACACATACACATAGATACGTAAAAGAGAGAGAGAGAGAGCGCGCGCGCGTCAGACGTGTCGTGCATCACGCTGCGTTACTTCCGTTCCGTGCACAGAGTACGTCATACGTAAGCTTTCCACGCCGCGAGAAAAAAATACAGCGCGCAGGAGGAAGAGAGAAGGGAAGAGAAAAAGAGAGGGAGAGAGACGGGAGAGAAAGAGAGAGAGAAATAGGCATAGGAAAGACAGAGATAGATAGAAAACTGGAGGAGGAAAAAAAACGGTACAAGAAAGATAGGGGTGAAACGGAAGAAGGGAAAAAGAACGAGAGTAAAAGAAGAGGAAATTTTTCAGCGGAAGTAAATAGTAAGTATTTACGATGCTAACCGGCCGATAGCCCCGCGCGACGCCTCTATCTGGTTACCATTACACTCGGATGTATGAAATGCGCCAGCAGCATACACCATCCCCCCACAATAGCCCTATTTATGATTGGGCAAAATTGCTTTCCATGCGCAGAATAAAATCGCGCGCGGGCGAGGAAAAATCCGCGGGGGTTGGATGCATGCGAGTTACGCGACCTGCGCCGCGTTGTTTCCATCTCGATCACCATCCGCTTATCAAATGAGAACGATCCACGGCTGTCTATTCGGCTTGATTAAATTGGTCGTTCGCTCGTGACTGATCCTTGTTCTTTCGATTTCCTTCGCAACGTCGACTCGCAAAATTTGGGAAAAATTAAATATGGCGAAAGGTCGCGGTCATGCGTACATACGACTCCAGCCCCATCTTCTAACTCGCCAATCAGCGTATACGATGTGATTTCAAAGAAATTCCGTCGACAGCGCTATCATCGTTCGAAGCTGCACGGTGTATCCTGAAGTTTATAGAGATACATATTCTTCGTTAAATCGGAAAAAGTAATTATTTCTCTTTTCGTGACATTTCATTTCATTATACCTCTCTCATTCAGTCAAGCAATTTAGTATAATCGCCAATGTGTTGCCGGCTACTGATTAATAATTACAATGCTCCAATTAAATTCCAGAATATGGCGACCTCTTGCTTATTGTACGAATTATCCTATGTGGAATAGTATTAGTTAATAAAATAAGTCATTAAACATAGGTTACAAGTTTATCTACATATGTTTCCTACGTTAAATATGAGAATAATACCAAAAATTGGTAATAGAATATTTTGATTTAATGTTTTATTACAAAAATATTACTTGATAATACTTAATTGTGTCAAATATTTCGAATTTTAAATGTAACACACCATTTCGTATCTATTAATCGTCGTTTTGCATTAGAGACATAGATGCACTTTTCAATACAAGACCTTGTAAAGTATGAAGCACTTTCTCCAATCTAAAAACATAATAATTACATGATATAACTATCATAGGAATAAAAATTTTGCTATTTCAAATACCTTTATTCATGATCTTGGACATCATTAAAAGTACTTGCAAACTCTTCTAAATCACTGTTAATACTTTGATATGTTTCATTTTTCTCTCAACATAATTTTAACATCCTCCACATTTTTTCCTACTCTTCAGGTGTATCGGGAAGTATTATGTTATCAAGAGGAAGTGCATCTAACGGTTGCAGAAGGCTACATAATTGAAATAAAATATTTTTTACTGTTTCAATATCTTCTTTTTCTACAATCAAAACAAATATTAATTTTTATAAAAAGTATGCCATCTCAGGAAAATGATATCCTGCACATGACTTACTAGTATCAGCTTTTACATCTGACAGTTATGAATTAGTATCATCCTGTATTTTGGTTAAATTTATTATATCCAATTCTCTAGTTTTCAACTTAAATAATTTCTCTTCATTACGATCATATTCCTTATCTATTCTCGCTAACTGTGACAGAAACGATTTTTCTGTCTCCTCTTGTTTCTTTTTTAAAATCAACTGTGTCATAATCTTCTGCAAATATTGATCACAAAGAAGTTCCAATTCCATATCTTTTGGCACGAAATCACATTGTCACTCATGGCATTGTCACTCTGCTTGTGTGATCATGCATTATGTTCCCTGCTACATTGCTCCTGGTTACTTACGGTATACTGCGAGTATGTTTCCTACAAGATAACAAGTTATAGTACAAGTAAATGCAGATTATTTCATATGTAATAAACTGTCGCAAGTATCTGTAAAAAAAGTTTCAGTTTCCTCGACAGCTTGTTTTTTGTCTAACTTTATTAGGCTAATAATTGGGTAACAAATCAGATCATACGAAATGAAATATCAAACTGTAGAATATTTCGAGGTATTCGAGTAACTTGGGTAATCTAATCGAATAGTCGTCGAAATAAGAAATGTTTAATTCATTGATCAATTTACAAACCAGATATCTCTCTGATACTTTGACTATTGTACGTTACTTCTAATTTTTACCTGCTAATTTCCTTTCGTTCTCATTTATCCATTGTTTAGTGAATGAAAAACTTATATATTCATTTTATCCGCAAAACTTAAAGCAGCGTCAAGCTGTGGTTGAAATTTACGATAATTAAGATGAAACGACACGAGATCGCAATATAACGAGACCAAACAATTATCGGTTTGAAACTGTTCGAATTTTTTTGCCGCACGTGTCGCCCTCTTTGAGAATGGCCTCAAGTAATTTTTGTCAACATAGTATTTAGACTTTTTGTAAATGGAATATATAGACTGTATCCCTTTAATATCTGATAATATACATATAGGTAACATGAATGTACTCATAGATAACAGCAGTGTAAGATTATAAATGCCATACTTTAGTGCTGACAATATTTCTGATAAAAATTGCTGATATTTAGTACAAGTACGTTATTTTTAATACACTATGGACAAGGTATCTTTTCTAGTATCCAATTTTAGCTTACTTTATTTTTATAAAAAATATTAAAATGTTGAATGTGTCAACTAACAAACATTTTAACTTATATCTTACATACCTAGTAGTAAAAGTATATTATAATATATACTATGGCTGTAAGTAAAGCATATAATACATGTATTTATAAAATGTTTGTTTCAGAGTGATAAAAGACAAATATCACCAATGTTAAGAAACATATTAAACTTGGACATTAAGCTAACAAATGCTTTTGTAAGATGTGCGGAAAAATTAGTGCCTTTGAAGCATCTGAAAATGCATTACAGAATGTTAGAGGTATGCTTCTGTTTTGGTCTGAATAATATTAAACAGAGTGTATTAAATTTTTCACGTCTATACAAATTTTCAATCTGTAATTAATCCTATCCTGCGTAGATATCATGCCACGGCATATGTTGGATAGCATCATTACTTGCGTTAATTTGGATCCTTAACAATAAGAATTTGTACCAAATGCAGGTTAATTTGATGATAGGTGAGCAACTAATTTCCAATACATCTAAAAGTATAATATTTTATGAAGATAATTTACAACATTACCATTGATACTGTTATATTTCTAGCTCTGCTATTAGATGTTATTATTGTTGCGATAGTGAAAGCAGGTACAAGAAGAAGACGACCAACAATTAACGATGATCCTCTATCAATGGGCCCTGATAAGTATTCATTTCCATCGGGCCATAGTTCTCGTTCGTTGCTTATTTTTTACTTCTTTAAATATTTGTGGCCTGTGTCTGATATTTATCTTACACTATTATTAGCGTGGGTTTTTGCTGTGAGCATGTCTAGAATTTTAATGAGAAGACATTATATTATCGATATTGGTGCAGGCCTAGCTTTAGGCTACGTCGAAGGAATGCTTATGAGCTTTCTGTATTTAGATGCTCAAACATGTGTAAATTTCATATCATGGATAACAGATGAAAAGATAGATGGTGCAGAATTTGATGTTTAGGTTGTTTTATTTTGAAAAAATGATATTACTGAAATTGTATATAAATTTAAATTGTTTTCAGGGGGGAAATAGTGAAATATGGGTTAAAATATTGATATAAAAAGGATATTGTCTCTTTATATTGTAGAGCTGTCTTCTGAGTTAAATTCAACTTTTAACTTTTTACAAGCTACGAATGCATCACAAATTAATTCAACTATCACTACATCATCTTATTCAGCTGGGAAACCTAAAACTGTAATAGATAGGACATGTTAGCAAAGGGCACATTTTATAATATTGATTAAAAATAGAAAAAGCATAAAATGAAGAATTAAACACCAAAATACAAATTGAAAGGTGATAGCTGACTGTTATATATATATATATATATACATAATATTGATTTTATATTATAAAATATGTAAGTGGCTCGAGACTATGATATTTTAATGTAGTTTAACTTAGATTGAGTGTGTTAAGTTGTACTAATACAAAAACAGAAGGAAGTGACAATCATTATACATTGTTACTGTTGTACAGTTCAATTATTTTTTTGAAAGTGATGAAATGTAAGGAATGTTATTTTTAATGATACGAATTGATATATGATTTTAAATACAAACAGGCAGAAACAATTGATATTAAAATAATGCAATTATGCCAAAATAAATTACAATGCTTTATATTTTATACATTTATTTTTATATCATATGATATACTTTTATTGATAACAGCAATTTCACCATCTTGTCATCCTAAATTTTACAGATTCCTATGAATCTGATAATAAAAAGTATGAAATTTGTATATCATTCACCAACAGATGTATTTTTTATGAAAACATTGTTCTAAAAAAGTATTGAATATGTCAAAGTTAAGAAAAATGATAACAAACTCCATTAGAGTTTGGTATATAGTATAAAAAAAGGAATGACAAATTTATTGTACAAACTATGTATAACTACATTTGCAATATATGAAAAATGTCTTGTACATTTTCATAAGTGTATAAAATTACAAGCCAGCCTATATATATACCTAAATGTATATATGCATTCTACACGATTAATGTTAATCGTGTACTACGAGTTTAATCCGATTTCTATAGTAACTTACTAACATTTGCAATGTTCTATATAGTCCTAATCAATTGAAATATGTCTATGAAACATTTTCAAATTTGTTATCTTCGATCTTTTACTTCGAGTTCAAAAAAAATTGCAGGAACACCATTGACGGCGCCAGTGTGATATTAACGATTTCACTCCTGCGAAACCTAAATGTTGGAATATTTCCGAGCCTCCTGTTTAGTGCAATCTTATGAATTAATAATAATTAATACTAATTTGTGCTCACTGTTCTAATAGAGCATGAAGAGTAACCAATCTTATCAATGCTCGTTTCTCTATATTGTTTTCATGCCATATTCCACTTTTAATGCATATTTTCCACCTTTTTACAGTTTTTCAAGTACCATCAAGCTTATCAATATGTATATAGTTACCTTCCCATTGATATTTTATTCTGAGAGGTAAAGCTTCATAATTTTGTCGCACATATAAATTGTATATAATTCTTCGATATAGTTCTTCTAATATTGTTCTAATTCTTTTCTGGTTTACCACAAAGGAGAGTGATAGAATTTTAGATCTAAACGAGTGTGTTGATTGGTACCAGCTACTTCTTGGCTGCACGAGGGAGATGGTTTCATGTTCTTTTCGGTTTTCTCTGTCTCGCGTAAAATAGTAGCAAGGGGAGTCGGTTGATGGTCCGGCAAAGCAGGTGTTGGTACTGTGGATAGTTCGCTTGTGCGTTGCTTCTGCTCTTCTTCTGAATAAAGACTCAACGAGCGGGGTCGTTCCGGTTTCGGTTGCGTTCCAGTCGAATTGCCCAATTTTTCACTGAAAAAGTAACTTCCCATGAAGATCCCATGGAAATACGTTTGAAGTTTAATCATGCACTTCCACGATCATAGCTGTTTATTGCGTGCAATTTGATGTTATTAAATTGTTGCAATTATTAAATCGTAACATATGAAATATGTAAGCGCGTTTGAGCGTTTACTATTTTTTTTCAAGTGTATTGTAGTTACTATAAAGTTTTCTGTTTCATACTTTAACAAAAATTGAAACGGTACACATGAATTTAATTTATTTCAATAATTTATTAATTCAACTTATTCTAATAATTTATTTCAAGTCGCAAGATGCAGATATTTCACATGTTAAGATTTAATACTTTGTGGAAATGGAACAAATAAATATCCCATCAATGAACATTATTACTAAGCAGGATACATATTTGGAATATCATTTCTTACACATGTGTAAAATATTTTAGATTCATTGAGCGTAACATTTTTTGCACTAAAAAGAAAAAGAAATGTTATTCTACAAGCTATGTAATGCATAAGACCGTAATATATCTATGTAAAATTATAACGAAAACAAATGTGTATCATGCATGGATTACGACTTTTGCAAGTGACGCAAACGAAATTACTTACTCTGGAAACAAGAGTAAGAGGAACGTGCTGCCATTGTGCAGAGGATTTTGGGGATATTGAGCTGGTGTTTTCGTGGGAGTGGAATCGCTTAATATCTGTCGAAATGAAAAAGGAAATAAATATAAAGTCCATGCAAAACGTTCGATGAACATCTTTTAATTAATATGCACAGGTGCGAGTGACTGGTTGAAAATAATTCGGTATATATCACAATAAATAAATATAACATATGTACGTACATACATGCGCAAAGTAATCCTAACAAAAGATACTTGTTCCAATAAATTAGTTATATCTGTGCGTCAAAAATGTGTAATTAAAACAGAATAAATTATTAGAAATGATACTTATACTTTAAAATTATTCCTTTTAACAATAAAATAGCGTTGAAAATTCTTCATAGCATTCTTCTATATTTTTCAATTTATACATCCGCACTTTATCACTTCAATTTCTGCTATAAAGGATTTCCATTTTATATTACATACTTAATATTTACAATTTATCGACCGACAAATATCAATAACCGATCGATTAATATCATCACACAATCATTGATTGTTGTCTATACCATTCGAATACGATACACAGAGAATCATACACTGAAAAATACTAGTTTTTATTTTCCTACAACTACCTACAACAAGCTATTCGACTGGATAAAAATATTAAAATTAAAAATAATATCTTATGTATCGAATTTTTTTATTCATTGAAAGCAATATCGTTCAAATTTCGATATATGTACATGTATTTCTGTTATTCATCGACATATTCAGACAACCCTGTTCAACCCATTACCTTGGGCGTTCATTCGAAAAATTAAATGAGAGAAAGGATTAGGAAATATATTCATAACCCGTCCAAATGTGCGCTGGCAAGAGGTAGCATACACACATTCAGTGTAAAAATAGTGAAAGCCGTTCATACCGTGTGTATTGCTGTGTTATTCATGTTTTCCTTTAACCCTTTAGCGACCAGACTCCAATGTCTTAAAGTCACGGTGGATAGATAGTAAAGTACTTAAGTATGTCCCAGTAGTCAGTTTAGTTAATTCAATATCTATACAATTGTACTCTCGGTCTACATAGTACGTCACTGTCAATTTCTACACATTTATGTCGTTTCGACAGCGTACCAGTATCATTTAAAATAACATTACTACTCGTCTTGAACGGAACTAATCTGGCCATCGAAGTATTAATTAAAGCTTCAACATGTCAGACATCCATGAGAGTCTCTGTACTCTCATTAGGTACACAGAAGTTAACAGCTAATTAATAAAAGCAGCCTTTGTAGGATCGTTTAACGACCTTGATAATTGGTTTTTAATTTTACTCACCCAGTACGCTTGGCAGATGGACCAAGCACAGCGGTATTATGGATTATCTAGAAAAAAGCGTTAATGCGTTTTTAATCGTGATGAGATACAGGTGTTGTTAGTAATAATTTATTATGCTACGTTATGAAGAGTAGTATTAACGACTTAAATACCGTGGCAATACATATACAGTAGAAACGATGGAAAAATTCATAGAACATTTTAAATATATGTTAATTTAGCATTATTCATAATAACTAACAAAGATATTGATAGTAAAACATACACATGTGTATATGTGTCATCCATAAAATAAATCTCAGAGTTAAGAAAGCTCAACACACAAAGGTTTTATGATCAATTAGTATTTCATTAATTACATGGGATATGAATAAAGAAGACAACTAGAAATATATTCCGTAATCATCGATATTGCTATAATTTGTTAGAAAATGATAAAAACAAGTAAAAGCAAAAATTTAGAAAAAGGGGAAGCAAAAGTTGTAAAGTGTTTCTTGAAACCAATTTTAATGAAATTACTTTTACCATGCTGAATGCAAATTGTGTAGAAGTAGGGTAGTATCTTTATTCTATTTTTGTATATTTTATTTATATTTCGTACGTTTCATTGTGTAGGAGGACACCAACGTTCTATGGTGTCATACTTACATTGGCCATGGAACAAGGTGGTCGTGCCGCAGCGTATCTGCCGAATGAAGAGCGTGAAACGGCGGGAGAGTAGGAGACACCATTCAGACTGAAACAGACACAAAATCAGTCGGAAAATGGTTGGAAAGAAACACCCATCGAGTTTAGTATATTCGGTACAATTTATTAATCTAAAATGCTTTAATCCCCTACAAACAATCAATGCATACATACGTTCAGCCTTAACTATGCATTTGTATATATGTATGTTGGCCAAAATTTCTGGCACGACCAAAAAATATAAATATCTAGAATAAAATATACAGAGTCCACCTACTAGTTGGACTGAAATAAAAAGGAATGTTACAATTTAAGAAATCTTTTCACATATGCGTGCAAAGAACTTCTAAATCAATGCAGCGCGGATGTTCGCATGCAAGTACGCTGCACTTTGTCACGCGTTGCGCTCTCTTACAAGCTTCCACTATTTCATTACTATGCGCATACTTAATGGGTTTTCAAAGTCGTTTTTCTCGAGAATGAAGGTATTTTTTTCGTTTTGCTAAATGAACGATCAAAATTTAATACGAACGCGATAAAATGATTTAACCATTTCTTTAAATGATTACTACTTTTGTAATCTAAGTGTTCAGCTTTGGTCAGCTCCTTCATTTGCAAAGGATTAATCACATTCTCTCGTAATTATCGAAGTATCTGATTCTTTAATTATTTTAAGAATAATAAAATGTATATACCTAGAGTTATTCATTCCGATGTTATTATGAATCACATTAGAAGTACCAATATCAATTGAGCTCTTCGGGGGTAGAGTGTACTTATTTGTCCTCCCATCCTGGCGTTCTGTAAAATAATAAACAGAGCCCATTAGTAGGCGTCATCGCATTACTGAGAAAGGAACCAGTCATTCTCCTTAATAATCTCTATCGATTTCCATCTAATTCTGCAAAGTAGATTTCGCTATGCAGTAGGTAAAATCTAGACTAGCCAATTTACATTATCCTACATCAATGTCAAGAAAATTGGAGCAACCCGTACGTAATTGACAGAACATCGACAGATTTATCATTTAAGGACAGCTTCGAATCGATCACGAGATTCGCATAATAGGGCCATTAGGATGACATTGACCGCGATTTTATGCTTCTCCAGGTAGGAATTACCGATTTAAGGCACCAGCCGGCGAAGGACAAGCTGCGAGACAAGCCCGACCTTCGTTTCTCCAGTCTTGTACCCTTAACATGAAACCAGATCGACAACGGACTCGCAGGTGACCTTGTACTTTTACGGAGACACCTTGAAGACGAGACGCTCATCCGATTTTTATGTTGTCACGAATGGTAGGTGCATATAAGCATACACGTAGGCATTCGAACGCTTCAACTTGCAATTTTTAACAAGTGAACTATATACGTTACGTTGAAGTGTATAAAATGATACGTGGGTCATACAAGATGGAATAAAATTGTATACAGAATACATACACAATCGGTCTTAACAATATTTGGTCACCACTTTGAATAAGTTATGCGACCAGAAACAAATATGTATAACTTCATATTGTTTTACAGTATGTAAAAAAAACTATTGATTCATTGTGGATAAAAAAATTCATATTTTTTAAAATATTAAGTTAGTCCTTTGATTAAACAGAAGTAACTAACTATATAATTTTCACATATATGAAGATACAGGACTCGGTTTTACAGTTTAAAGAAAAAAGGGTACTGGAGGTGACGATTACGTAGTCGTTAACGAACGACGCCACAGTTTCATCACGAAGTAATTAGAGACGTACCTAACAGTTTAACGAGCTTTACACTTCGAAACTTCGTTTCCCTTGTCTGTGCATTGAAAAAAGAAGAACAAAGTAGATTCTAGTACACGGTGGTAGGAACAAAGCTATCCGTTTCCTTTTCATCACACATATTCGATATTTTCAGAGCCACTAGTTTTTCCTCTTCATTTCCTTCAACATTCCTAGTTTCTTTCTTCTAGTTATATAATATTTTATGAGCATTCTGTATTTATATTTTCATAGGCCAACTAACACGAATCTTTTATTTGCGAAAAATTTGCGTAATTGAGAAGGATTAGAGAAACGAAAGAAGCACGTACCATCGTCGAAGAATCCTTGGAAGACGACGAACTTGTTGTTCTGCGGAATAATTTTCGAGAGACCGTAGTATTTATCTAGAAAGGCTAAAAACTTCTCTGAAGGCCTATCGATCGCCAACTTCACGGGCCTAATATTTTCTTCCTGGAAATAAAAAATAGCACTATTAGCGTTATCATTGCGAAACTGTATAGAAAATAGACAAAGAAAAATGAATTTTATAGCAGCGATCGTAATTCTCATTTCTCTTACAAAATGTATTAACGAACGAATAGTAGAGTAGAGGATTTAGAAGGGTTCAGTAACCCTTTCGATTACCTTCGACCGTAAAACCTACGCATAATGACCTTTTGTCACGCTCCCCTTTAAGATCGTTCACTAATTTGCCACTGTAGCCAGTAGCTGCTACTTCTTATCGAGAACCAGTCACGAAATCAACACACTAAGCGCTCCAGCATTTTCCCTTACCATACAATATTGTTTCTATTTAGATTGGAAAAACTACTGTACATATCTATAGATCTAACTTCAATTTTTAGCATTGATGATCAAGGAATTATTCGATACTGCAACAGAAAAATGCAAAGAAATGAAAAAGGAAGAATCTGGTACCCTCGTAGTTATCTTCACTTTCGAACTTTCTAAATTCTAACAGCGACGTAGATACATGGCTAATTATACTCGAAATATTCCCCGCATTTTTCTCTAAACACTAGTGGATAAGAGGCGAATGCGTTTTCCACGAACTATACGGAATAACACGTTCAACAAAAGACAACAGTTAGACGTACAGTTACGTTAGAAATGGTGATTAGAGAATTGTGCAGGCCACGCGAGCCTCGATTTCGTTTGCGAACTTTAATTCGACCGCAGGACTAACGACGTTTCGCGAGAAACCGAAGAAAATTAGTATCGATCAGGGAACGTGGAAGAAAACAGGTTGGAGGGACGTCGAGAGGCGTGATCGGGGGGGAAAAAAAGAGGCCAGTCATTATTCTGTTTAAGGTCTGGCTTTGTGTTCCGGCGAGTACGTTCCGGTCTATGTGCTCCTCCAGCTAGACGGAAAAATAAGATATACTTCCTTTGGACTGGCTATTGTGCTCTAACTGTACTGTAATGACATATTGCCTGTTATATAATTCTTTCTCTGCGGTAGCTTATTCTTGGCAAAACGAAACGGACGCGATATTCAATTCGATACCCCAGCAGCGCATAGAAAATATAATTAAGTAGCAATTACAATTTGAATTCAGAGATTAAGAGTCCCTTAATTCATTAAGCTCGTGCTTAGGTAACATTTGATCTACACGTCCACTTCTTCAGTTAATTTCAGATGAAATGTTACGTGCACGCCATGTTGGTTTGATTCAAAGATAGCTTTTAATATATTGTAGCTAAGACGTGGTTCCACGCGACATAAATGATATTTTTAAAAGAAATTCAATGTTAGCAGTATACAAATATTAGTTCTTAACCAGTGCATTTGCCAGGTCTGTTTAATAAAAATAAAGAATTGTATATTTGAATTTTAGTTAACTATACAAACTAGCAGACCATAGCGTCAGTGTTATCGTTTTACGACGCCAAGAGCATCTGTTATCGAAGACAGGGAGAGAACGGATGTCTGGTAGTTGAAGGTATGCGAACGAATCTTTAAAGAACGGACGGCTTTCACGAGACCGCGTCCCGTGTACAAAATTACTATCCACCCACACGCGCAGGATAGGAATCATGTCCGACGGTGTAAACGAGGCATAATTACTTCCCGAGTAAAAGCAGAAATGCGTCCACACGATCTTGAACTAAACCACTTCCATGGAACTATTTCGCAAAAACCAGACGATGGCTCGTTAAGTCGTACGTTGCGAAACATTGTCATTTCGCAAATGCGCGCAAATAAACGGAATTGAACGAGACGAACAGGAAGAATATCTGCATGTACCTAAGAGTTAGACGTACGCAACCTACGTTAATACTTGTAGATCCTGGAACAAAAAAGTCAGTGTTAGATGAGGACTGTGTAGGTTTATTAGGTCAAGTTATAATAGCAGAAAAGGGTTGCAAAGAGCTTTGTTCAATTTTCATGCCGCGTTGGCCGTATTTAATTAGAGAAAAATAGAACTTCTACCAGTGTGATGAATGATATATAGTAATAATAATATATCAAATACATAATATTGAGATAATATATACGTTATTCTATCTCACTAAAGATTTGTCTATCTATTTTTTACTGTTACGTGAAAAAATCTGAAAGCGTTTTGGTTTTATTATCCTAAGGCTTTGTTTAATTTTCTATTTTGTAATTTGTAATAGTCGAGCAGCAGGTGAATTCACGTATCGCTAAGCCGATAGCACTTGCGGCAATTCCGTGAGAAGTGCAGCAACCATGACAGAACTGGGGAGGGGAAAAAAATCTGGTGTACGAGCCGCAAATGCTAATTCTTGACCGACATTTTCTACCTCTTTTTGATCTCACAAATTCACAACCAGTGATTACCACCTAGATTCAAGGTCGCGTACATATATTACATATCTTATCTTGATATGAACAGTACTACTACTTTTCAATTTTTTTTAGCAACATGAAATGGCAAAAGTATTCTTATCAAATTTATTTTTTTGATCATAATAATGAATAAAGTGCACCAAATATTCTCAGAATTTTACTTCTTCTAGTACTTTCTACATCTTTTTGTAACTAATTGCTTTTTAGTTAATTATCACGAACTATATACTGTTGACTACAATGCTAAATCTTAATCTGATATGCGGCACTCCCCTTACTGTTACCCTTACCCTTCAATGGTTGCAGTTAACTCAAAAATCGCGTAGACACTTACGGAGAGCATGTGCTCGTACAGAATGTTCCCAAGGCCCATGCGTTGTCGCGATTCGTGCACGTAGAAGTCCAGAACGCATCGCGGTTTCAACTGATAATGAGCGCCCGTCTCGTCGAACATGAAGAGGTTCTTCGATCCTGTCTTCAACAGTCCCACCACGCTGCCCAGTCCGCTGTAAAATCGAAGCAAGGTTGTAACACTATGCGGTGATGATTCACGGTTACGGTCCACGCGAGATTCGCATCGTTAGACATAGTTAGAGCGGTCCAACGCGCAGGATAAGATTCGCAGCATCAGCTAATCTAGTTGAGTGATTCAAGGAACTTTCGTGGCGGTGCTAACAATATGAATTGGACCACCGTGTCCGTCGTTGCCGCGCGCTGCTTTTGGAGACGTTTCCCGACAAAATTGCTATTTGCAATCTGTACCAGCTGCGGGCGTCCACTAACCAGCATAGTATGCTTTTAACCTCCGAGAACTATAACTAATGCAGTGAACAGTTTTAATAACGCTGTGGGTGAGGCCACTTGTAAAAAATAATACTTTAAAACTGCACGTTAATGACTATTGTTGCGTTCAATGTAAACACTTTATGTATCTATACAGTGAGTTTGGACAGCGTTCCCATTTCTGGAAACAGGTCCTGGAATACTGTCAAGTTCTTTTATCACAGCACGATCGAAATCAGCGACATAAAAATATCAAATCGACTTTTTGGTCAGTAAGTCTCTCACCGAACATATTTGGGCAGTGTTCGTAGGCAGATTTTCGCTACTTTCAAAATGATTCCATGTATGTTATAATATCGCAATACATCAATTAGATATTTTCTATGTTTCAGAAAGACTCATTATATTTAGAAAGTATCTTGGAAAACTGTATTTCTATATACAGTAGCGAGTTTCTTAATGCTTTCTGAGTCATAAAATGCATTACATTCTGAAGTGTTATTCGCGCTTTCTTAATTAACGAAGCACTCCTCTTTGAGAAAGTTATCCAGACTTCTAGATAGCAGATATAATCTGATAAGAAAGGTACTCGTGGTATGATCGCTACTATTTTTTACACTTCAACGAGCAAAAATTTATAAATTTTCATCAATTATTCGTGGCTCGAATAATTGAATTTCTACTGTGCTATGTAAATTTGTTTACGAAATGCAAGTGATGTCTAAATTCTTACCAACTATAAGAAGCTTTGCATATCACAAGCATTGAAAATTCCACGCCTACCAAATACGATAGAATCTTCAATTATTAACAGATCGTTAAGTATGCGTTCCAAGAATTATGCACGCTATCTTGCGCCCTCGTTCATTTCCAATATCCACGACCCAACATTATTGTAATGAATCTAAGTCAAGCCGATTGTATCGCAGTTAAACTAGCTTCGTCATAAAGATGGGAATTCAAGCGTCTACTTCCAGTAATTAATAGCGTACAGACTTTTACAAGCCAACCATTGTCTTGGTGCATGCGCAAAGATAGTAATAACATTTTTTATCAACGATGATAGGTACAGGAAGCGAGGTAGAACAAGAATGGAACACTTGATCTATGTACAGTGACGCTCAAAAGTTAGGGGTATCGTGCTGTGCTACATTTTCAAAATGAAATCGGTATAAGAATTGTACGGCAAAAGCAAAAGAATGATCATTAAAATAAGCAAAACGATTATTCCAAGTAATGCATGCTTCAAGAGAAAGAAAGAGACTGTTCTAAGCTTTTTATTGAAACATGATTAGAAAATAGCGGAAAATGATTTCTAAGCAAAAGTCTGTTGACAATAAGAAGCATATATAAAAGCTAGCAAGAAATACATGAAAGTATTGGACACAAAATGAAATAAGTTTGAATTTTACAATCTGTGCGCTATACTGCAAAAATGGATATTCAAAATTCGTTTTCTCCTCTTATCCGCCATTTAATCACGATGGCAACCCCCTAACTTTTGAGCAGCAATGTATAATGGAAAGAATCTGCACGGATGGGAACGCTGGATTCCTGCGGGGAAGGCGACACCAGACATATCGATCCACCGACCATTTTGCACGCCACGAAACCCCTTATCCTGGGAAATACAGCTTCCTTTCCGGGCGTTGCGCTGCTCTGAGCTCAGGTTGCGCTTTTCAAGAGGGCCTACGTCGCTTACCCACGCTTTTATGGAAGCAATTAGATCGAGCAATGTACCCGAGCACGAATATTTCATGTTTGCAAAGGAGTACTTTCCGACTGGCTGCGGTAATTGCACTTCCCCCGTCATTTCTTTGCGTTACTCTCTTTCCAGTAACTGCATCTTCTTAATGCAGATTAGCGTCTTCTTCTTTTCAATGCAGAAGGTTGAGAGGGTATGCAAAACTGTTTTGTATCGTGGAGATAAGGGGGCGGAAAATTATCATTATTTTCTAGGGTCTGGGCAAAGCCAACGTTATTTTATAGTTTCTAGTTTCAAAGGAGTTACGACTAATTGTAGAACTCTTAACGCAATGATAATGATCATTTTTATACACCTAATCGTGATATGCAATTTTCAAGAATATCCTAATTCGTGAAAACAATTGTGCAACTTCCTAGAACACAGAATAGCTGTTTAATATTAAAATGAAAACATTGAGATTACTGGCGATATAGAGCTGGATGCTGCAAAGATTGTAAGGACAAACTAGAACAACTTACTTATTAGCTTCATTGTCCACTAGTAAATAAACGATGTGGTCCGTATCTCGAAGTTTTAGGGAGCTGGTTATTGGTTTATTCAAACCTTGAGCCCTGGCAGAAGCCTCGCCCATGTCGTCAAGAACTCTGCTCAGTTGCCTCTGGCATTCGCTGAAACAAATAAATTTCTTCAATATAAGAACAATCAAAGTTAGTTTCACTAAATAATCATTACTTCCAAATACACTCGTAAAACCTGTGAAATATTTGCAATTAAAATATTCGTTTAGGGAAAGTTTGAAGCACTGTTTAAAAAAAAAAGCACAGTTTGCGACTAATTCGACCTCGATATCGAAGTTATTCGTTTCGGCGTTGTCGTGAGTTGTAAGGTGTGGTTTACTACTTAAATAGTACGAAACAACCGTGCTACTTTCGACTCTCTTTTCTTTTGTCTTTTTCTTCATGCAATCGCTTTATTCCGTGCCATCGCTGTTCTTCTCACTTTCGCCGCTGATTTGATTTACTGACTGAAACTCATCGGTGATATTTTCGAAAGTTAAAATGCAATTTTTCAACGAACGTTCATCGACGCTAGCAATAGGATAACAGTTGATTATACCGCAGGAATCGCATGCCGATGCGCAATTTTTATCAGCCACGGTGGAATGAACGATGCTTATTCGGCTGATTCTAATTCATGAAATCACGAAATGGTTTCTCTGCAAAAATGCAGCTACTCCCACGAAACCGATTGTTACTAAACACGAGAGCCAACAGAATTTCCATTTTCCGTTCCAGTTACGGTTGACCCCTTAGCATCGCCGGGAGAAAGCCGATAGTGGCGTATCAATCAGTGAAAGATAATTTCGTAAACATTGGCAAATTATTAAGCATCTTGCTTCTGTTCATTCGCCTTCGTTTAACGAAACATGCTCTGGGTACTAGCCAAATAATGGCAATAATATCCCTCTCATTTCTGATGCCAAGAGGCGCGATCCGCGATAAGAATTAATCAAGTTTCAAAAATAACAAGTATTATTTTTAAATTTTCTATAAAAACAAGGACAACATTCCAATAAATAAAGACCTTTCTTTGGTCTTTGTTCCACTGCTATAAGCACTTAACAAAATAATCTTTCCTTCTATTTTCGTAATTTATAAACTACTCCTCTCCAACTCTAAATACTTTAGTTCTTAAATAAGAATTCTATTACTATACAGATAGCTGGAACATCCCGCGGTATTCCTGAATAGTAAACCTTCCTTCTGTCTCGATTTTCGTAATTTACAAAATACATTACGCGACACGCATAGTCGTCCGTTCGTTCAATGACGCAATTGCGGACACAATAGGCAGGCTCGATTTCTTTTCGCCCGAACACAGTGATTCGTAAATCGATTACTATACTTTAACGGTGGGAAATTAACGACTGAATCCGTCGAGAGTCTGCCGTGTTATTTGTTCTTCGTTCCTGCGTGGAATTACGAGAAATTAGCAAATTGCGCGTCAGAGGAACGTATTCCGTGTGTGTCGATGACGACGCGCGAATAGCGTCGCATCGAAACGATAATAGTACTCAGTGTCCGTGACACGAACATGCATCCTAACTTATTCTCTTTTCATCGCTTATTACGAAGCATTTCGGTCAACGAAATCGCGTATACCATAAGTTAATGCGTTACAAGATTCGACCCAATTCCAGCACTGGAATCAAGCCAATAGGCTATTTTGTAATGCAAATGCCGATCGATTATCGTAACAACGCCTGTTATAGAAGAAACGAACGACGATGGATCATCGTAGAGTGTCATGTGACCGTTCGAATCTACCGGAAGCGTTCACCACGTGTTCGATGGAACACGGAAGAATTTAGAGGGTTGTCTGACCTCGAAAGATGATTTTCAAGTTCTGGATACCTCGCACGAAAGTCGAGGAGCTCGTTAAAATATTTCCTGACAAATAAAACTGAACGTCTCTGGACGTAATCTCGAGCCTCGCTTCGATAAACGTGGCTGCTTTATCGAAGATGCTGAACGCGCTCACGCATATCGAGACTTAGTCGTTGACGACTGACCGTCGACGTTCATCGAGCATCGGGAGCTCCGCTAACCGCGACGATTTTGCCCGAATTAGCATTTAATCCGAGTTCCATCAAGCGATATCGTCGGAGACCGGTAAAACGTGAAACGCGCGTGAGGGCAGTTGCGATAAAAAGCAAATAGAAATGAGGGGACGCAAAATTCCGATGCTGCTTTCACGTGAAAGGAAAAAGAAAATCGCGTTCATGAATATTTAGCGGCACCGTGAATTACCGCGATGATATATGCGTGGGTAAAATCGTGACGGTCGTTTTCTAAGATTCACAGGGCCATGAAAATACCTGACTAGGTGGAAAGTTGTTAAGCGAATTCCAATCGAATTCATCTCGAATAAATCAGTAAAAATCGCGCGGTAAATTAGATAGCAATTACGTAAACGAGGAGAGCGTGAAGGTGCAGATTAGACTAGCTCAAGATGATTTTATCCTATTGACGGTATCGTAGAAATTATTTTTGTTAGATAAGCCTCGATAATTTTCCTCTTGAAATACCAAACCATGACTCCGAGTTATTATTTTGCTGACATAACAGTTTGCTCGGGCAATACAAGCAAGATTTAAATTGGTGTAACGAAGTGTCATACGATCACGGTCAGATCTTCTAACCCTACGTATTCTAGCCGCTTTAAACGGAACGTACGATTTACTAAGAGGAAATCATCGTTTATTTTACTTAATTCTCTGCGTACCATTTTTAAAATAAATTATCAATTTGTGTACTTAGAAAATAAAGAAATTTCTGTTCAGCAGTACACGTTTATAGGAAAAAGGAACGATTATAAATATTGTTAGATAAAATACTCGTTAATCGATTCATTTATTCTATCCTCGTTTCAGGATAGGAATCCATTAAAACCAATTGCGTTTACTTTTCACGATCTACGGAATATGCATCTGGAGTTACGTAGGCGAATATTATAGCGAAAATATTCATTCGGAAAATATTACTAACAAGTTCATCGAAGCATCAAGGTGATCAAGGAAGTCAATTTATCGCTCGTTCCCGGTCGATGGAACACGTGGATGTTACTCGCTGTCTTTTCCGCGATAATCCAGCATGCGTAAAGATTTTTTCATCCCTGTTGGGCTCTAATTACAAAAAAAAGTTAACCCCCTAATCTTTTCGTCTTGTGTTATGAAAATGTTTAATGTGTCGTGAAAATATCATGCTGAAAATTTAGGCGCTTCGCTGCCGAAAGCAGCCACAATCAACATTTGCTCTAGAACGCACCGACCGTAGAAAATGCAGCATTAGAAAGAAGAACGGCTTCGCATCTTATCGTCTATTCCATCAGAATTGTATAATGAGGAAACAAAGCAGGGCGAATAACCGCGGCAATATTTCAACATAGACTTCCGCAAACGCCGCGGAGTCACCGTTCAAGAATGTAAACGTGCAAACACAGTGCTCCGGGTTAAGAAATTCAATTGTGATACATCATCGAACATTTTAGTACTGCGTGAATAAAACTTATTCGAGTTGAATAACTTTGTACGAGGCGTGACAACTGTTAAGGTTGTTGTGGCGGAAATATTCTTCTTTTCTATGCTGGTATTTTCTATGTTATCTTTGATGTCTGTTTTCAGTGATATCGATTACAAAGGTTTCATTTTACAGCCGATTGAGTAACTTGCGATTTAATAACTGTGCAGTTCTTCTACATTTCGTAACATACATTTCGATAATACAGAATACCGATGATTCTCAAATATAAAAAAAAAAGGATACGAAAGAGCAACGTTTCAAAATTGTGGAAGATATAGGACAAATCAAACAATCGAAAGAATTAACCTAAGATACCAGGTATTTTGTTCAACATTCTTCGAGCACAGTATTTTCAGTTGCCAGGTAACCCTGTTCTGAACACCCACGCAGTGAAACAATAAAACCATTGGGGAGGTTCGCAGAGACAAGGCACATGATATCACAGTATTTCTTATACCTATTAAGGTAATCCGTTTGCCTTACGATCTTTTAAAGCCAAGAACAACAGAAAGAATTGTTTATAAATATAAATAAAATTGTAAAAATTATTGAACAAGAAAATATTTATATATTGTAATTATATGAGATATGTAATATGTAAAGATTAGTTAGTAGAGTAGAAAGAGATAGTAGAAAGAAATTCGGTTACGTTACGTGTTTTGTATAATTACACATATTTCATAGACACGCTTGTATATTATATATTCAAACTTGTTGCAACGTGTATTTAGAAACCAACACAATTCGAGTTGCCGTATCGTATTATCCATGTACGTCACCTATAACGTAATTATATCGTAAGTTTTCTTAAACATTCCTTATGCAACGGTTGCGTGTAGATGAAGTGAGCAAGAACTATAGCCGGCAGTGTACGTTGGGCTATTACGTGTACAGAGATCGACTGAATGTTGGTTAGATGTGCGCAGTGGTCGAGCAACTTTAGATTTGAAAATATTAGCGGCATTAGGGTCCAATCAAAAGGCAACTGACCGGTTTCCCGAAGTCGATACGGGGCAAACAGCTCTCACCTACACATCTATGCGACATTTTTACGACGATTGAAGTTAATGTTCACCTACTCTTAAGTGATAAATCTACCATGAAAATTAATCAGAAACATTACTTAGATATTATTGGAAAAAGAAACAGTTTAAATCTATAGTAAATAAAATTTCCCTATTTTATTATTTATATTACGTGGATTATGCAAGATGCGATTAATTTAATGAATATTGTGAAGCGAGTCATTAAACATAAGTGGAATTCTACTGAAAATGTATTGATTATAAATGAACTGCTATTGTAGTGCCTTTTCAGTTCTCTATGTGTTATGTGTGTGTGTTCTAATCACATTGTAACACCTTCAACAATTATAAATTTTTGTATACTTACAAGATGCAAATGCCTTTAAAAAATTAACATATGGACAATAATAATTGAGAAATAACGATTAAAGAATGATAGTGCACAGTACAAAAAGTGTAACGCGCGTATACATGGCACGGCAAAAGTGTTTATGCAGTATTGCAGAAATATCCTCGAAGAATTCGAGCAACGCCAACGCGAGTCTATTATATTGACATTTACTTTCGCCATCGATTTACGGTTAATATCAAGCCAATGTGACAGTGTCAATGTGCCTGAACGTGTCGCGACAGTTTTATTTGCGTGTCACCGGCGAGAACCGATTATGTTTCGGGAAGTCATCGAGACGCAAGAATGACTTTAAACGACTATGCCTGGTGTCATCGACGCGAAGTGAAAGTACCATGTACGTTACATATTACGCGATATAACCTTGAAGATGACGACCACGATAAATAACATCTTACGGCCAAACGAATTTTCTCACCACCGTCGCTCGACGTTCTTATTCGCGAATGATTTCGAAAAAAATTCGCTCCTCAGGAGATTCTTGCACCTAATTCAAATTTACGATTTAACGCCACTTAAGGCGAGAGATTAAAAATTCGTGTGCAGAGATAAAAGTGTCGAGTCTAAAAAGGGGAGCAAACACGTAAAGCGTAAAATAATGATAATGATAGTGCTTACTTTAATTCACGGCGGTCACCTCTGAAGTCTTCTGGAATAAGGGTATGCGTGACCTTGTTGATCTTTCTCGGTAAGAGTTTATTTACGTTGAACTTGAACTCCATTTCGGCGACGAGTTCTATCACACGGTAAATGTTATCAATTTCTACGTGCAAGTACGTCCAAGGGAACGGTCCTTAACCTTTCGATACTCTTGTCACTTCACCCGACGTATCACCACCTTCCAGTTTTTTTTCGAAACTGTCTCGTTCGATTGTCCTGAATATGGCGGTCAATGGCATCCACCGAGACAACTTCACTGTGCGTTTTCCGGGGGAATTATGATGTTCCAACTTCGTGTTCGCGTCTACAGCGGAATGTAATTAACCATTGAACAATATGATCGTTTGATACCTGTCACGCTTGTTGTCGCAAGAATTCCCTTACTCGCCTAGTTCTACGCAACGATGAGTTCTATTTTCGTTTCTTGATGTCACCGTCTCGTGTTCCTGGTATTTTTTCATTCAAAATGAAATCCGTGTGCCGATGCTTCCAATAAGAACTAGCCTCCTTAACACGGTGACAAAGACTGTACGAGACTGCACACACCTCCTCGAATCGATTAGTCCCGCGCGGACATCTGATTTACTTTGTGTGTCGTGTTCCAACTAATATTCATAGTTACTACGTAGTCGCTTTTTCACAACCGCGGATAAGTAATAAGAGAAGTTGGGCGATATGTGCACTGCTGAATCTTCGCTAATTTGACAGTTAACCAATATGACGACACAGCACATTGAAATGGTGAGAAAGTTTGAAAAAGTGACTGTTCCCCCTGAACGATTGTGATGTACAAATATGCGGCGGTATGATTCAGATGAGAAATTTAATAATCGCACGGCATTTCACCTGACGAATCGCTGGAAGTCTCACAGTTTACTGGCGAGCGGTACGTTCAATTTTTTCCTGAAAGCCGCGAGTCGCGCCGAGATGCGCGCGCAGTCGAGGCTCGCAAAACGACAATATGGTCTTGCGCATGTGTCACGATTTTTTCTTTTCTTTAAAAGTGATTGGAAAATATCGTATCAAATTTACATGTGACGAAACGTAGAATTATCAACATTTTACTATCGTAAAGCAATTAAATTTTGTTAAATTTTAAAGATAATTCGCATTGCACGTGCTATTTATTAATGTATACCATTTTTGAAGATGAATTCAAATATTCCGGAAGTTAATACTTTTTAAATCACCTTTCGTTTTGCATTTCTACAATTATATATTAATATGATTAAAATATATTCCTTGATATTGT
Organism: Xylocopa sonorina; assembly: GCF_050948175.1. NCBI lineage: Eukaryota > Metazoa > Arthropoda > Insecta > Hymenoptera > Apidae > Xylocopa > Xylocopa sonorina. The sequence continues at coordinate 7,049,873 of NC_135202.1, read as the reverse complement.
TTATCATACTTTTGTTATCTGTTATTTCGCAATATAATTTTCTTTACATACACCAAATGTCGATAAAAGGTGATCAGTTCAGATTCGATCTAGAAGTACTAAGCAGTCGACAAATAAGCTTATCTTTATATTTTAAGAACGGTATTGCACGTATACATGAATATTGTCCCAACAATCAATACTATATCAGCAGTGGCTAACAGTTACCATCATCCAATAGTCGGTAACACTATCGGTAATACTGTTTTATTCTCAGTATTGTACGACCGCACAGTAATGGCTACTTTTGCGTGTAATATTGTAATTTGTACCAGTGATGCATTACGTTACAGTACAAACCTTTTAATGATTTTTACATTCTGGTGTAAGATTGCTATAAGATTACTGCTTCTTTCTTTTTACCAACATTTATAATATTAACACTTTTAAAATGTACAATTTTTAATATTCAGAACATTATTATTTATTTAACAGAGCGCATTAAAGTTATTTATTCATTTAATATACATTACAATCGACAGATGCATAATTAAAATATATATTCACAATTATTATTAAATATTTCATAATTTTGATGAATGCGCTCCCTTTCTTGGTATATCACTGAATGGCTTCAGCAATGGATACAGACATTGACTAATTTTAAACGATAGAATATCGTCAATTTTTTTATATTCAATAATATCCACGGCATTTGATGATTCATCACTTCCGTTAGTTTCCAAAACATTTTCATTTTCTAATTGTGGATTTTTTATCGTTGAAAGTACATGCACTGATAATTTATGTTGGAGATCACTTTGAAGCATTTCCTTCAAATAAAAGACATTTAAATTTAAAATAGTCTATAATAATGAAGCAACACTTGTTTTAATACTAAAAATATATGGAACAATGTGGAGTTTTCCATGGTCTGTGGTAATTAACTTGATAAATAGTTAACTGTATACTATACGTGTACTATATGTGATCAACAGAACAAAGATATATAAAGTTCAAACTTGTATACATACCTTATAAAACGTTAATATTTGTTCTTTTGTTATAGTCCTTAAATATGCAACTTCAATATTTGCACGATCGAAGTTATATTGTTGCGTTGAAATTTCACCCCAAAACATAGCAGACAAAGTATTCAGTTGTTTAGGCTTTTCAAGTCGTCGTATTGCTAATGATTCTTTATGTGTATTAAATTCTTCTTCTGTTATAGATGATATATATTGCTAGAATGTATGAAATTTAAGTGTATATTCTAAAAGTAAAATTTATTTAGTATTTCATAAAAACTAACTAACCACCATAAAGTTTAAAAATACATTAATCCTCTGCTCAACATATTTAGGATGCCTATCACTTTGAACTATAATTCTTAAACCTTGTGCACCATTTGTTCTTCGAACGCCGCTAAATACTATGTATCCCAGTTGTTCCTTAGTTCTTAATGTAGTAAAACAAGGTTCTGATAAAATCTGTGCTAAAAGTTCTAGTAGCATATTCGATTCTGTTGATTGCAAGCCAGTTTGGTAATAAACTTGCGTACATGAACTGGTATGATATTTGTTTTTCACTTCAAATAAAAAATGACTACCTAAAAAAATATAAGTCTACAATTTTTCTTACAAGATTATTCATTTTGCTTATTTCAATAGGAAATGTCGAAAATGACTTGACATATAACAAAAGTTAAGATGTAATCATATTTCCCCTTTAAAACTATACAATTTTTTATTAAAAAGTTTGAAAGTTATTTGAGATGTGCAAGTTATATGACTCATCGTGTATATACATATGAAATTTAGAGAATTCAAATTCAATAATCATTTTCTAATTATATAACATACCCACCCATAAATCAACTATGGGTATAAGACTTTCCTTATTATATATCTTTGACTTAGAATTAGCACCATGTATAGAACTCATAAAAATATATCAATATCCAGAAATTACAAAGATCAGTAATTTCATAATGATTATCAGTACTGACTAAATAGTGAGTCATCTGCAAAGTATTAACTTTGCACTATTTCAGCTCAAATATGAAATATAATTGGTTAACACATATATTTTAATAAATTTTCTAATGTAAAGTGTATACTTACCATCTTCCAATTTGATTTCACGCTGTAAAACCAATTGCCTAGGTAAAAGCGGTACTATATGATGAATAGTGTTTGATAATTTTGATTCTATTAATTTTGCCGTTTCAATAGCTTCTGACATTGTCATATTACCATGTACTAAGCATTCCATATGTATCTTACTCAAAAATTGTGGAATGAACTGTTGAACTCTCTCGGCTGTTAACTCTATATGTGAATAAAACAAAACAAATTTTTAATAATCATTCTTATACACATTAATAAATTATAAGTGTTTTAATAGGTACTAATGATAATTTGGTGCTACATCATATTATGGAATAATTGAACTAAGCATATTCAAAAAAAAAAGGAAGCAGTCAAGTATTCAATCAGTTCGAAATAAAGGAAATGGAGTCGTAATAAAATTAAATTAAGTGCTATTTGTCTGAGTGATAGTAAATGATTAAATCGTTTACAGACTTACGAGATGTTGCTTTTAATAACTCATCCTTCATCCAAGTTTGTTCTGATAGTAAAACAGCAAGATAATAAACTACATGCTGATATGGTTGTTCAGTTTTATAGTTTTTTAGACTTCTAATGTACTAAAAATAAAAGAAAATAAAAGAAAAATTAATAATGAAGGTAACATTTAATTAATATATAATTAACGTTTGTAAAAATAGTTAAATGTCATATACATTTTCTTTCCAAATTTCAAATCTTTGTGGATCAACTTTAAAGTTAACCATTTTATCTATAATTTTGTCTAATAGCACATGTTGTTTATCATCATAACCACCAACTGCTAACTAAAAAAAAAAATATAATATACAGTATTATAAATTAAGTTTATTATGTAATATTATATTTTATATCAAATTTTTACTTACTGTCATTCCATATTTACTGTTAGTAAGATCCCACTTAAGGCCAGCTATATCAGCAGCATATGCATATTCGTTTAGAGCATCACGAAACAGTAATACAAACATATATGTTAAATTACAATTAAGTGGATCCAGGTACGCTAGTGAACTGTAAACAGAATATAACAAAACTTATTTAAACAAGATGGTATTATATCATCTATAGCATAAACTATAAATAAACAGAGTCTGCTTTGATCAAAGAAATATTCTTATAGGATATTTATTACATAGTAGTATTTATTGAAGTACATTGAGGTGCCTCACAATATTATTTCATTTTATGAAAGGATTTAAAGTCAAGTCAATATGTCTGAAATATCTTTATCCGACTTAAATACTATTGACCGTGCCGCTAATGCAAACCAGACAACTGTCATAAGTTGCTATAACCGTCAATTATAGGAATCAATAAAATAATTTACTGACAGATTTTGAAGCAGTCAATGAATTTTTGATTAAATAGAAGATTGATTTTGATTCATTGATGAATTGTTTTTTAATTTAACATAGGCTGTAATCTATTCTACGTTTTTCTTATTTCAAATAGTACTATTTACCATTGATTTTTTAACTTATGACAACTCTTTCTATCACTCTCCTCATCCTTTCCTCTTTCCTCTCCTTCCCCCATTAATGTGTTTAAACCTGTGGCGCATAATGCTTAACACCATACATACATATATATTCTACAAAACTCTATTTTCTTATATACTTTACCTGACAAAATCGATAAATAAATTAGCTTTAGGCAACAGAAATTCATCGTCTTGCTTAAACCACAGCCTTATTAGTGAAGTGTCTTCAATAATTACTGGAAATTTAGATGTCTAAACATAAAAATAATATTTTATTTTTACACATGTATAATTGTAATATATACGAGTACATATACACTTTATAAAGATGTAAAGCACAAATTTTGCTCACATTTTCGTCTGTTGGTTTTATATCAAATTTTTCTGGTATGAATTCATTTTTCTGTGGCAACCTCAAATCTGAATTAAAACCGGCGTTTATCCACGTATTTAGTATGTTTTGTGGTATCTTCTCTTTTTTAAATTTAACACCATACCAGGGTTCAGTTTCGTCAGCTATACTACTGTATAATTTCCCAATAACATGTATTCTCACATTTTCTGGTTTTAAGTATTCCATTACCCAATTAATTAAGTCTGGTTTCCATAATGGGAAAAGGTGTTCCGCTGTTAAAATATCTTCCATTGGATAATCATACAATATTTGTGCTAAGCCACTGACATAATCATAAGGATAACTTTTTTCTTTAAAACGGAAATTCATATTTGCAATATCTCTGCATTCCTTGAAAACAAAACAATTATTTACTAGACCAGCTTTGTATATATCTTAAATACTAATCGTCTTAATTATTAATAAATAATCGAGTTTTCTTATTATAACATTAATATTTAAAACGTATATTGAATAACAGATAATTACATTGTAAATCCATTCAACTGGTCCATGTTTTTTCAACATGTTAATATATTGGAAGGTTAATAAAACGATATCATCGATGTGTTGAATACCTTCCTCTGTTAAATCAACAGAAACGACAAAGAAGCTAAAACCTCTAGCACCTAAGCGTTTACCCGATCCAAGTGAATTACACCATCCTTTTGCTTTTAACGAAGACAAAAGTGATCCTTCACCTTCGTGTCCCAATAAATGTGAAACATAACGGGCGGGCTAAAAAAGCGGAATTGATGTATACTTTAATTATGAAAGCAAAAACAATGATCTAATACATTAGAAGATAATATAAATATGATTCTTACCGCTGATTTGTAGTATTCTCGTAAATCAGGTAGAGGAAATATAATATATAAAGTCCTCATATCTTTTATTGGGACAACATACCACTTGTTTTGAAAGTGTTCCTCATTGAATGGATGTTGTGTCCAAACAGGTGCCTCAATATCTCTGTTTTCCACTTTGGAAAATAACTCCACTACCATATCTTCAAGTTCATTTAAACTTTCTAAATACAAAATTTATAAAAATAAACAATTTTTTATTTACACGAAATAAATCACGATCTTATAGTATTACTTTTTAAGTGAATGTATGAGTGTTATTTTCAAATCAAATTCCATTTGAATTTAATTACAAAACATAATGATGTTTTATTTACCTTTGCCAAGTACACATAAATCCATGATGTTAGAAGAATAGAAATTTTTATGAAATTCAAGCAATCTTTCTCTTACATTTATTCCTTTTTCTTTTGGAATTGTTTCTAATGTTTCCTTATTCCCAGTAGCAAACTTTGAAAAAGGATGATTCGGATCCGCAGATGATTTCTCCAATTGACTAAGGCGCCATGTATCATTTGCTAAATTTTTCTCACTTTCCAAGTGAATAGCATTTAATTCTAATTCAGTTAATGCTTCTGTAAAAAGTGGTGCAATAAAAAATTGTGCAAAACGATCTAATGCACCTTTCAGTTTGTCTGAATGTACATCAAAATAATAAAGAGTATTATCCATCTTAGTTGAAGCATTGTATGTGCCACCATTTTGTGATAAATATTTATTGTAATCATTTTTTTCTGGATATTTTTCTGTTCCTAAAAATAACATATGTTCACAGAAATGTGCTAAGCCTGGTAAATCATCTGGATCGCTTAAATAACCTAGAAAAATATATATTAATAAAATAAAGATTGTTTACAATGGTAGATATAGTAAGTACATAATACCACATCTAAGAATTTAGAGTAATAAACACATATACAGTTGACTTTACCAATATTCACATTTAAGGCTGCAGCACTTTTATCTGTCGTTGAATCACTAATGAGCAAAACTTTCATTTTATTAGCAAGCAATAAACCTCTGTATTCTCTTTTATCATTTGGTGACTTAATTATGTCATTGTATCGTTTTTCCACATGATTATTTGGTGACATGTTAGATGTTGGTAATTTTACGTTAAACGATTTATATCTGAAAAGAAAAGACAAAGTGTACTAAATTAAAAATTATATAATCCTTACATTTTCATAATAAATACCAATATTTACTCTTTTTCATGTTTAATTCAATAACGGTAGTCATTATGCAAATAAATTCTTACGTGTCAGTAGTAACATCTATTTGTAACATTTTATCATTTTGAAGTAGTGACGCCATTATAAACGTTAACATAAACAGAAATACACATCAAAAATTTCCCATAAAAGAGAATAAGTTAATATAACTTACATAAAAATGATTAATGATACTATTTTTTTTATTCTTCTATTACTCTGTAATATACCAATTTTGATAGTCTTGTTTTAATTTAATTGAGTAATTTTAATTGAGTAAACACAATATTTTGATTATATGCTGATCTTTAGCAATTAACAATATAATATCAAATATTTAATATCACTGGCTAATATAATACACACAATGTGTTTTCATAGGTTAGAAAACGTACGAAAGAAAAATACTGAAGAATACTGAATAATTATACACGTATTTCACAAGGTTAATTTCTTCCTATTTAAAGATTAATCTTAATATTATTAAATGCGTGATACATATTATTATTGATTCCATTAACTATGTGCTAATATATATACATCAACTTCAAATTTACTAAATAAAAATTCATAAATATGTTCCTTCCATTGTTTCTCACATTAATAGTGATGTCATTCAGACATGGTAGACATATGTCAAATTAAATTACTATGTAGTGTTTCATAATTAGTGTATGCATACCTGGAAACAAAGAAAGACTTGATTTGCATGGAAAAAATACGAGATTTAAACATATAGGCAAAAATCATTCTCCTTAAATTTCCTTGTGCATTGGTTCCCAAGAGTTGCTATTTATTTATTCCTCTTATCATAACTGTTTTATGTTTTGAAGTAAGTCGCACGGTAAGAATATCTCTATAGTTAATTTTGATTTCTTAATGATAGAATTAAAACTATTATCATTTAAGTATAGAAAATACAACAGATGTTTACAACCAATGGTGACAAATAAATAATAACGTGTAATAACGTGTAATGATTATTATCTTCAATCGTACAACGTAATTATCTAAAAATTAATTGTGATCTTAGATTATGGTAGTGCACATTTAGTGATTGAAAATTTGGGACTTTATTGACAATAGTCGATCATCGATAATGGATTTTTAAAATTCTCTTTCTTTCATTCGCTCGTTTATAATTGAATTATGTGTAAACGAGTTACATAAAATGAAAAATATCGAATGCCATAGTAAGATACAGAGGAAGGTTAAGGCGGCAAATATAATTACATATTACGAAAGTGAGGGTAGTATATTTACTTCCAGTTTCTACATTTGGCTTATTTCTTTTTAATGCCGTTAAAAAACGTGTATACGTCCAAAGTAAAAGGTAAAGGTCTTAAACGAATTGAAAACTTGTAAGTAGAATATGGAAATTAGAGATGAAATTAGAATAACTGTGTATTCTAAATTATACAAGAAAAGGATGTGCAAGTGAAGTACAATTTCAGACATCTTAAAGTTTCATTTAGTTTAGTTATCACTTGAAGAATATAATGGCAATAGCCTTTAGAAATATTTGTTAAACAAATATGAAAATTTATTGATACTATTTCTGTATAATTTATGCACAACATCTTATATTTACTTTTCAATGAGAAATTTATCACTTACAAGTGGTAAACATATTGTTTTAATAAGAAATTTATTATGCACATACATAAAACAAATGCTTTTAACATTACTTTTTTTTATGTTTAAAGCAGAATACATAATCTATTTGCAAGACTCCAAATACATAGTTTGTTTAATATATCATATAAATTACATTATGTATCTTGCATTTTATTTCAGAACTTGTTCCAGACATTCTACTACTCAGCAACAAGGATATTGGTAAAACAATGAAATTTAATAACGCACTTACTTTTTAATTTTATTTTATATATAATAATTTACAAAGTTGAAAGTAATTTTATTTTTCCATTTTCTAACCAAGTGCATTTATATTACAAGTATATTACAAGGATATGCTAAAAAAGCTTTGTACACTGTGCAGTGAATAGGAACGTTAAACATTGTAATTAATAATGAGTGTGCTGTCTTTTTGCGTACAAATGTTTTGCATTCCGAAATGTTACAGAGAGGAACTCCAATTATTTACAAATAATATCATTAAACATACAAAATTTTTAGTAAAATTGAAGAAAAAATTACTAATAAATAAAAAATACTAGGGAAAACATTCTTAAGGTCCTTAAATTCAATTGTTTATAGAGAGTAGCTGAAGCAATCAAAATATATGACAAAATATTAAACCGATATAAAAGAATCCACCTGTAACAGCCACAAAAGAAAATATTATTTTATCAGTTGTTATCTTCAATCTGATTCCTCTTCTTATTGATGTCCTTATCAAAAGTTAGAAATCGCGACAAACGTGAACCATTGTACGGGACTTCACTTCCTGGCGGATGTAGTCTCATCTAAAACAAAGATCCATACATAAAACTAATTTATACGAAAAGAACAATGATTCAGGCTCGTTGAATAGATAATAGATATAATGCAATTCTTTCTTTCATGTTCTCAGACTTTATAAATGAAATGCTACCTACCACAATGTACACGCATTTGAGGCAGTCTTCAAGTTCACTTAATGATCGATGAAGTTCAAGAGTGAATCAATACTTTAAACTGGTAAATGTTTTCAGTTAATTCACAAGTTAAATTTTATTTATAAATACAGGTAAAAATTTTTGAACAATTATGTGGGAAAAAAACGTTTCTTCCTATTATCAGTATAAACTAGTAGAAAAATTGAATTTGTTTATGTTTATTAATATTTTGGAAGACTTTCTAATTTTTAGCTCCAAGTATAATTCATTTCTTATTGTAGAACAGTCATTTTTGGACTTCAGAAAAGAGCACGAATAAGTCAAACAATACCAAACGATGCAAAGTTAGTGTGCAAACAGTTATCAGCTGAGTATCAGCCATTCAAGCTATCTCTGGGAAATTAATTATCAACTCGCCCAATTCCATTGTTAGTTCTATTAATGGTATTATTAATAAAAAATTAAAAATTCCGGCCACCAAGCTCGGAAACCACAGAGCACAGCTAAAAAGAAATCTGGTTCTTATACAATTATAATTGAAAAAAGTAAAAAAAATTGATTTATGTATTTCAACATTTAAGATTTGTACAGTAGTATGTAAAAATTTAAAAAAAAAAGTAAATTTAGAGAGAATATTTTAATCAAGAAGAGCAATATTATCGCGTGCTCTGAAAATATCTTTGAATGTTAATGCTAAATAAGGAAGTTGATGAATAAGTTCTCATTTTAAAAACAATTAAACTATTCATTTTACTAAATATGTCTATCGATTATCTAATTTGTGGCTTAAATTTAAGGAATGAAATAGCTTTGTAATTAAGGGACTGAAAATTGCAAGCTTGAGCATTAGTGGTGGAGTCGGCATGATCATTTTGCGATATTGCACGCGTTGCTCGGCCGTGCAGCACTCATTTCTCATCTATTTCTCGACGGTGCCATCCACGACGTTCTCATCCCCCTCTGCTTTGTTTCTGAATCGCTTCTGTAAGAAAACAAAACCGACACCAGTCGCGTTACACGTGATGAAACATGGTGTGTTAACATTGATGATAGTTGGATGATGCGTGCATCACTGGTAAAACTTAGCTTAGCTTACTTCTTCCGCGTGCTCCGTCAAGGTTTAATAGGAAGTTATATTTTCTTGTATTAATTCTAATTCACAAAACTCTTATATTATAGATGTATCTGAAGCACAGAATTCCTGAGTCTCTCCTAATACTTTCAAGCAATTCTTAATTGAGGATAGAACTTTCCTAGCAGAAACGATATCGAAAGCTAAATGAGGTAATGATATCAATTAATTCCTTAATTCTAAACACTTTCAAATTAAAAAACTTGATCAAATTTATATTCTGCATATTAACACATTATACGAAGTGATCCATGAATGATGTGGCTCTCAAAGTGCTAACGGTAACTTTTTAGAGAAAGGGCTAAATATGCAAACGTATATAATTACTTTGGACTTAGTTTCTTAATAAGAAACTTCCGATTAAACTTCGTCATTTGAATGTTTAACCGCGCATTAATATGAAACGCGGCCAATGCAGCTGAAGCGCATAAAAGCTCCCTTGAAACGATACAATCAGAAGATTGCATTTCTGTCTTATTCGTCCGATCTGTTCCATCTCGTTGCACCCGAGTACACCTCGTTCTCTGGTGTAAGCGCGTTCCAAATGTTCGCCTTGAATACGGAGGAGTGGGGAACTGTGGGGTTCTTTTGGCGAAAGAAATTTCGAGGCCCGTGATCTCGAGGATGACTCACCATGATTCTGTACTTTTCTTTGCACGCGTACTCTGTCTCGTCTACGTCGTTGTAACAGTCACTCTTGTAATCAGGAGGGATTGGCCTTCCCTCGAATTGACAAAGCCTCGACAATGGTTTTGCATTCACTATCATCTTCTCAAAACCAGTTGGCTTCCGTTGCGGACAATAGAACACGTCCGGGGTGTTTTTATCGAAAACTATACTCTTGCGCATCATGTCACCGGCCTCCGCCGTTAAGAGGAGTGCCTAACGAAAGTAATATTTCTTTGTTATTGAGAAATGAACTGTTGTTATTTGTATAGTTCTCGTTTTTATTTCAAGAAATTATGAAGAAGTCAATGTTTCTCTTCAAGTGCAAAATATCTCCAAGCTCTAAGACTAAACAGCATTGACAATTTCATAGTATATTCCCTTGTGGAACAGCCTTATTCTGTTCTATTTTATTCCTCGTTTCACTTTGAAAAAAATATGTATAATTCATGTCAATCGTCCTCATTCGGCATGATTCATACTATGGCCGTTAACTTTACTTTCCATTCGTGAAAGGATCAATATTCTTCGACCGCGTCTACGCGGGTTTTATGCAAGAAAACGAAGTGCGCAGTCTGCAATTTTTTCTAGTGTTTAACCAGAGTGATACAAAATCGATGACAACAAAAGAGGACAGAAAGAAAAGCGCGAGATTTATGAATTTTAGTCGCCAAGATTATATGTAAGATCTAGTCTGTTTCCATAACGAGCGATTTCTCCGGGCTGATTGACTCGCCAGAAACGAATTGTAATATCACGCAACTGCGGTGATCACTTCCGGATGTGTGAAAAGTAGGAAGCATAGGAAAGCGTGATCATGCTGAAGTACTCACTGCTAGCATGGCCACTACACTGCAAGCGTATACGGTTCCTGAAAAAAAGGAGAAACATATGCTTCTTATAAAAAAGTACAAAGAAATATTTTATAAGGAAATAAAAATGCAGATATGACAAAGTACAGAAAATTAACAAATTTATAATTTCTTCAAGTTAGTAGGAACATGTGATTTCTAAAAAAAAAAATGTGAAATATGGTCTAAAATAAAAAAAGCGGAAAAATGAAGAAATGAAGGAAACAAGATCGATTTCGTGATTAAAGGCGGGAAAACACTTGTGAGTGGAGCAAAAAGTTTGATACTGAACATGGAAGTTTACGCAAGATGGCTTGTGGACATGCCCCATTATTAACCAAACGTAAACTGCAGAAACTGAACCGCTAAGAAGGGGAGTCAATGCCGTGCGTTTATGCTGTTTCTTTTTTGCAGTTCTCCTTACGGTGCCCTCATTCAAATCTATAAAAAGCTATGGCATATAGACGTACAAATAGTACATCATCCAGTAAGTGATGATATAAAAACAAGGGAATGGATAAATTATCAGTATCAAGAAACATTAAGGCGAGGGAAGTACTATCAGTTTGTAACAAGTAATAAGGAAAAATGCTTTTCAATTCAATCAGAAACATTTTAAAATAACTAATTAGTATTTGTAATGAACATAGTAATATAAGTCAAGGAAGAATTGTTACAATTTCCTTGAACTGATCTTTGCTTCAAGTTTATCTAATTGCAAATAAGCAAGTGGGAGAGCCCAGTCAGCTAGATATTATTTTTATCCGTCAGATTTACAATCGATCGTAAGCAGCGTTCAAGCGCGTCTTCTGCAAGGACGACGAGGTCAGTGCGGTTCCGCGTGGTGCGTTCGATCAAGCTGCTCCTGTTTCAGGATACCGATCTTGTTGAAACGATACCCTTCTGACATTTCATGTCGATGTGACACAACATTCTCGATCAGAAGTAATATAACAACCAATCATTTCCTAGCTAGCACTAAAGTTCTAATAGTAAGTAACAAGAACATACGAAACGTTTAAGATAATTTTATTGATTTGTCCTGTATTCAATTATTCTATATTACAAGTTTCTATCCATGATAATTCATACACAAGAATAATATAATTGTTGCATAACGTAGGAACTAACAGAACTTTTACACTTTCTTAGTAAAAGTGAAAGCATATTTTTAAAAAGTGCTGGAAATCGGATTGCGTGAATTAACAAGAAAAATCTTGAACGAGAATCTGGTTCCCATTCTCTGATCAAGATACATTTTTCAGGTCAATGTCGAATAAAGTATAAAAAAGTGTGAACGTTACGAAAGTAATACTGGAATTTCATCTTATCATGGTACAATTTCTAGCAAAGATAAGACAATTCGAAAGAAAAGTGTGCGATTTTTAGAATATACAGTGAGATATGTATTAATGTGACATTTGGTCCTCGACATTTGTCTATGACATTTAGAGTACAGTTCGCGCTGTAATAGACTAATCTGATGCTAAATTATTCTTTGATTTACAAGTTTCTTACATATATTGTTTTCTCTTCCGTGAACTAAAATATTTTTTATGAATTCACAATGTATAATAACAAGTAGAATGAAGTATTTATTAAATAATTAAAAAGCTATGCGCAAATTGAACATTAAAAATAACTGTGATATCACGTAATATTTCCGCGCAACGTAAAATTTCAATGACGTATTAAAACCTTTTAAGTTTCAAATACCATATAGTACAGTCATGCGAGTAGGTGTTTCTTTAATTATTTCGTGTCCAACTGTATAATTATAGACACCTACATTACCAGCTCTGATCACTATCTTTAAACTCAAATTTATCTTTTATATATGTTCAAAAAAGACTATAGAATGGATATATCTAAATCCAGCATTAATAAATTTTTCAATATTTAAACCTATTTGTTGCAAACAATGGTGGATGATGACGAATACTATTGTTATGTCAGCAAAATAGCATAAGTGCAGCTCATAACGTACGTCGCGTGTTTCATCCCGCATACCTAAACGAAGACGTGAGGTATCATCCGAGTAGGTATATAAGTAGGCTTTTCCTCGTCGCTTTCGCCGTTGAAACAAACATCGACAACAATTCAGCGTTGCAGAAACGATTTACGATACGCTGGTTTATGTACATTCATTTAAGATGACTTAACGTACGCAATCTTGAAACTTACCCATGCTGGTGAACGCGTTTTGCACGGATATAAACACCTGTTGATCCACGCGAGACGGCGTCACTCCGTAGACTAAGGTTGCAGCGGATTCACTCTTCCCGCAGGCTACGAAAGTGAGTGCCGTTATGTTCTACAGGATGTACCAAAAGCATTGGACTAACAGTATCCACACGACCGTCTAAGAATCTTTCGCTGGAAGAGCCGGAAGAACGAAATATTTTAAGTGAAAAAAGTTATTGAGTGAAAAGTTGTACTTGAGATTTAAACTAAATATCTATCTGATAGTAAAAATAATACGAAACCTCAATATATATGGCATTAAGAAATAAACACATTGATAAATTTAACTTCTGACAGCAACTCACGACAATCCTAATCCTAGGTGGACATATATCCTTATTTAAGTCCTTCAAACTTATTGTAGAATTTGCAGCATTAAATGATGATGTTAGAATTTCAAAGAATTGAAAGAGAAATGGAGTGGGCGTCAGGTGGGCGGATGACCTCGTCCTTCCTATATTCAGACATGATAGTATCATCGTTCCATGTTGGGCTTCGTTTCGAGGATCTATTCTCTTCTAATTAGGATAGTACAGTGAGTTCGATATCTCATACGACAATTTTATTTTATGATGCTTGCTATACAATATATATGCTCTTTATACATACATGTACAAAACACAATACGCATTTATCCTTCTCACACATGCATAATTTTAAAGAAGTGTAAAATATTAAAATGTGAACGATTTTTTAATTATATAAAATATAATCTTTTATAAAACTTCATTGCAAGAGGAACTTCAAATGTGTAAGCATGTTTGAAAGATTATACGTTTGCAGTTTGAAATAGAAATGGAACATATCAAATAAGGAGTAACTTGTATATTTATGAATCATGTTTGTCGATTTACCAGGTCGTCTAAATCAATGTCTGAAGTATCCAAGGATAATACAGATTCTTCCTTACACGAATAACTTTCAATATCAAGTTTATTATCCTCTGTCTTATCGGGTTCTTTATTGCTAAGACCATCGTCAACCTGCATATTGTCTTCTTGTGCTTCTTTCCTTTCATCTCTAAACAAAATATGTCGTTTTTATTTGTTAAATTTACGTGCAACATTTACCACTAATATGCAAAAAGTTATTACTTTTTCTTTGGATCTATAGTCTCTAGTCTGAACAATTGTGCAACTTTTTGCGCAGGGAATTTACTTTTCGCTTTTATCGATGGAGCTTCTAAAAGTTCTTTTAAATAATCATCCATAGGTGGTAATGGTTTATTCGGATTAATGGCACGGTAGGATAACATATGCCACCTATGCTGTACTGCAGGATTTGGTACACATCCAGGTAAAAAATGCTGACTTCCATCTACTTCATAACTGTCTCTGTTTGAAAAAAATATATATATACAAGCAGCATATATATAACAGAATTTAATATATGATTACTCAAAGTGCTTACGTATCTTGGAGCATCATAGAGTCTATTAAATTGTCTACAGCTTCACTTTGCTCACTTGACAATTGTTTCATTACAGATTTCATAGGTCTTGTCTCCATTATTCTTCGATCCTCTGCAAACGCTAATTCTATTTCTATCAAGCACTGTGTATAAATACAAGCAACATATTTTATAGAACAATTTAAACTTCAGTTATAGTATAATTAAAAATCATTTTACAATACCCATGGTTCATCAGGTACATCGATGCAAGGAAATAACGCGACCATTCTAGGCGCACTATCCTTCCTAAATACTTTTCTCGCAATAGCGACTGAATTCGTTGCGTGCATTGCTTGCACTAAACTGTAAAATGGTTTGGTTACATTCTACAAAAATCAAGACAAATAATTAAATAATTAAGATAAGTAATTAGTTTGGAATATTTTGATGCAAATAAAACAATAAGACATACATTCACGCTACTTGAGGGTAGAATAACGTGGCTACTCTGTTTGTAAAAATAATCCAGATCAATATTGTTCTTATTCGTGAAATTGTAGATTTTGTAACTTTTCTCTCCACTTTTATAACTCTTTTCTTCCTTTAATTTTTCTGCAATTACAACAAAATTGATTTATTTGATGTCATATTTACATGCAATAGCTACGATAGCAAAATCAATTTTGCGCATACTTTCAATTGAAATAAAACTTCCTCCATATTTATACCCCATTATAGTCTCATCCTTCGTATAAGAACATCTCTGTCGGTCGAGGTATACTGTTTTTTGTTGAAGCTTCTGACCTTCTTTATTAGCCCTTTGCCATGACGGAAATTTTACTTCACTTATCTGCCGAAAATTATAATATTTAGTTAAAATAATTGTGTATATCATAACACATTTTTTTCCTTTAAAATGACTTCTTACTTTAACATAACTAACAATCGGAATTTTTTTATCGACTAACTCTAAAGTATAGTAACATGGAGTTGGTTTCTTTGTTGCTTCTACATAAAATTTTAAACTTGATATAGCATCATCAAATGTCATATGCTGACCATTGATCTAAAAGAGAAAATAAATTTACTATTCATTCATGGTAATGTACTATAAATATAAATATGTATTATAATAATCAAAACTATAAGTAATAATAGTTAAAACCTTTTCAAGAACATCTTTAAGAAGTTTTTCACTAATCTTAAGACAGGAGGTAGGTTTTTCATTCAATGACTCCTCAGATCTACAATAATAGTTATGTACAATAATTCATCTTGATGTAATTAATTGATTTCTAGCAAGTTGTTAATTTGTTCATCATACATTGCGATTAATTCAATTTTTTCAGCAAGTAATGAATTTGCAATTGTATCTGCTTGAAATTGTGAAATAATGTTTTCTTCCTCATCAAAGTTAGACATCAAAATGATTTTCTTTGTAGAAGTACCAATACTAAAATAAAAAATAGATCATAATTAATACACATAAATATCCATAGTTTGATTATATAACAGTAAAACATACACATTTTGTTTCATAAATTTCCTAGCAGCCTCGAGCGCTTCAATCCAGTTGGAACAATATCTGGTATTTTGTAAATTCATAATTTCTTCTATGAAATCCCAATTTGAAACCTGGAAATCTGTAAACTCCTCTATATGTTCCGAATTTAAACTATTTTTTGTATCAGAGGAACCCATCAACATTATTGCAACTTCATTTTTTGGTGTTAAAAAAATCTATAAAGTAATCAATATTAGTAAATAACAGCGAATGGATAATTCTCTATAAATGCATTTAAATACACAGTTTATAATTATAAATACCATTTTTTCCATTTTTCGCGTAGCAATAAGCTTTGCCTTTTCTAGGTAAGAATTGTCTTTAGCATTTGGACTTGTTACACCAATATTTATTAATAATATTAATGATTCCTGAAAATAACTAATTGTATTATATCATGCATAAAAAGGAATTTGCATGATTCGTTCCATCATTATTAATACACAAATGTAAATGAAAAATATATAAATAATTTTATTTATTTAATGTGTTAAAGGTCATTACGAAATAGCGATTTAAAAGGAATAAGATATAACCTTTATTGCTTTCGGAGGCATTTTGCACGATCACAATCAGTATGTGCACGTTCTGAAGTGTTTGTATTTAAATTAAATGATCGTCAAACAATTAAAAGAATCACAGTTCCGTAATAAATAAAAATAAATGATTATTCAGATAAATTTCTTAGTCACCACTGTACGCAGAAAAAGTACTGATGGAAGTATAATGTATAGTGTTTATAGGATGTGCCTTATCAGTCGCGGGAAGACGCAATTGTTTTGATAACAAATTTCATGTACATGTCTTAATTGAAACGGTATTTCATACAATCATATATTATTTTACGCTTCTCGAATTTATTAAAATAACATAATTTTCACGAAATAAATTTTATCCGCTATATTACTGTTACTAGTAATGTAAAAACAATAATCAACAATTTACGCATCGGTCAGTGTAAGTAATTACAACCTTTGAAATATGAAATACTAGAATATTTAAAAATTCTAGATTATTAAAATATTAAATATCAAATTTAAACATAAACCAATACTTGTATTCTTAGTTCTTTTAAAATTGCCCGATAGGGGATGCAAGCTTGTCAAACAAAAGGCGGTAGAATGCCGCGTACATTTTGTGATATTTGATTTTGCAAGACGGAAACCGGACTTTAAACAATGAAGAAAAGTTAGATACAAGTAGAGTGTATTAATCGTGAAAGAGGATTAAGAAATGAAATTTTGGACGTTTGTTGCTATTGTACTTGTAATGTATATGTTTTATAAAGATCAACAACGAAAAAATATTTCATAGCTTTTAACCTAGAAGACAAGCTTCTAGCCAAGCTATCTGATCTTTGAGGTGCGCGAGTAGGAGTCGAACTATCAGAAAAGGCGCGCACCGCAGAATTTGTAACAGTTGTAAGGATGAACTTGTTGTACAAGTTTGTTTAAAACTAAGTGGAATTTTCACGCGTTAGAAGAGCTTTGATATTTTCTGATCTTAGAGTGAAATAGGCAATTATTCTTTCTAACATTTATTAGCAAAAATCTGCGATTAATAACTCCTTCCTATGTTCTAATGCGAAAGTTACGTCGTTCATTTAGGTTATTATTGTTAGGTAAAGTTCTATTTATTTATCGTTACTTTCACGCGATAAAATCGTTGATTTTGCTACAGATTAGATTCTTTTTTTTTCATAGATCTTCTTGAGATATTTGTTTTCACAATCGTAGTAAAATGGAAATAGATACACACAGCTCATGTGCTTTAATGACAGAGGAAGATGATGCTCTTCTTAACGAAGCCATTTGTATGGGCTCGAACGCATTTAGAGAAACGATAGAATCGAATAAAGAGGATGCGAAAAAAGAGAATTGTCTCGAAATTAAACGACCTGAATCCACAACCAAATCTATGACACATATTAATTATGGTCAAGGAAATGGGGAGGATGTTAGTTCAAATGTAGA
The DNA here is from genome assembly GCF_050948175.1 of Xylocopa sonorina. NCBI lineage: Eukaryota > Metazoa > Arthropoda > Insecta > Hymenoptera > Apidae > Xylocopa > Xylocopa sonorina. The sequence continues at coordinate 7,031,425 of NC_135202.1, read as the reverse complement.
AGTTATTAATAAGTCTGAAAGTATAGTAAATCGCACAAATAAGACAAATGGTATAAAACATGGGAATGATATTAAAGATAAGTCAGAAGACTTAAATAGTGTTCGCAAAAGACCTAGGGAGAATCAAATAAGTAATGAGGATGTAAAAACTTTTAGAACAAGACGTTGTAGCGATTCTAGTTCTACCACAAATTCCTCGGATAGTAATAGAAAACCTATAGAATATGAAACAGATCCTAGGGTGTTAGCCCGTAGACAAAAGGAAATAGATTATGGAAAAAATACTATTGGATATGATAGATATATTCAAGCTGTACCTAAGTAAGACGATTTTAGCATTGGGATATTGTTGGAAATAACGTGTTGTAGAAAATTGACCATTGCATTCATTATTATATTGACTATATTTATTCTAGAGAAAAACGTACAAGAGAACATCCCAGAACACCACCAAAATATATTAAATACAGTAGAAGAGGATGGGATGGCATGATAAAATTATGGAGGAAACAACTTCATTTATGGGATCCTCCACAAGATGGCAATAACGCCAATTAAAATAAAGTTATAAACTTTATTCTGTTATGCAAATTCGTCATTGCCGTGCATCATGGTTTCATGTTTTTTATATTTGTATAAAATTTCATCTAAATACTAGAATTAGTAATGAATGTAATATAAATTTTTAGTACATTAAGTATGAATATTTATATATATATGCATCGAGAAAAATTCTAATTGCAATATAAATTAAAAAATGGATAGTAAATATAACATTGCAAAATATATGTAAGTTTATATCAAAGGGTTTTGGAACACAGAAGAGGTATTGAGAAAACACAGAATAATATTAATGTCAAAATTGTTTGTTTCATACATATTGGAAAGTGTTTACAAATTAAATATGTATTATTATTATTTACAAGTATGCTACTGAGTTGTATGAAATGAAGGCCTACATCGAATTTCCAATTGGTTCAAGATGATATCAAGTTTTTGATTTGTTCTTTGTTCCATTTCATCAATTCTTCTCATCATTTTTGCCTCCATGTCTTGAAATTTTTTATCAATGTACATTAAAATGTCTTTATTATTTGATACAGTATTTTCATCTATAGACTGCGCCATTTCTTTTCCATTGTTATCTTTAGTATTTTTACTTTTTGTATTCACAATTTTTGTGTAATGAGATTGAACACCATTTGTGGTATCGTTTCCTTCATCATTAAAGTTAAACTTAGCGAGGAAATTTTTTATTATCTCAGGGTTAAAGATTTTTGTAGAGAAATTTTTGGATTCATCTTTTGGTTCTGTTAGATAAAGCCTTATACCATATATCCACAAACCTGTATTTTTAGTTTTCATTTTTGTAAACTAAAATGTAAATTTTTAATTAATTTTCCTTAAGGAGCATCAAAAAGAATGTATTGTATATACATATTTCTTTATTCTATACCTTAATGCTAGCTTCTGTAGTTTGTGGGAGAATTGCTGTTTCCGCAAAGTAGACTGAAATATCTTCAAATACATCTACAAGTTCGGCAAACTTTGTTGTTTCATATTCTCCGTATTGTTTGAAAAATTCTAATACATTAGCTTCGGAAACCACAGCAATCTGAGAGATTCTTTGGCCTTTAGTTAATTTTATATCTAACATACATGGTTCACTATTAAATTCAGTTGGTTCTAAATATATGCATGTTTCCAAGGAAACAACTTCTTCAAAGTTAGTTCTGTAAAGAAATTTACATTTATTTAATTTAAAGACAATAAATAAACATATATTTTTTATTTTATGCACACACGTACGAAATACAAATACGTAAATAAAATATATATATATATAATTACTACATGGAAAATGTATATATTTCTAGTAAATAAAATATTTTGATTACTTTTGAAATTCTTGAGGTGAAGCTATCGCCCTGAAAGCATCGCAAAACTGTTTGTTATTAGTAATTTGCCAGTTGCAAGAGATTTGTAAAGAATTCGCATCTAATGTCAAGGAAGAATCATTAACTTGTCGATCATCTAAAAGTTCCATTATATACAATTAACCGGTAGATTCTTCTGATAATTTAACAAGTACTATTAACCAACAGTATAAATTTGTAATTCACTGCTTTGTAATATCATTTTTAATTAGATTTATATAAAACTAACATCGCGCGGATACATTTTACTTTCATAAAGGTTATTTACGTTTCACTTCACTTCTATGTGGTAAAAGTTTCTTAATAAGCATATATGATTAATTATTAACACAAAGAAAGGTATATGTACACCTCTAATCAGAAATAATTACTTCGTTAATATTTTAACCATTGTCGACAAGATACTATTCAACAGACCGTGTTTTCGATGCATATTACATATAAAACAAAACGTACGATGAAAACCAACCATTGGTTATAATGGCGCGAAACAGTTTGTTGCTCGATTAAACGAGTAAAAACAAAATTAGGATATCAACCTATTTATTTAAAAATATATATCGTTGATTCGATAACATTCTTGGTTAAATCGTATTTAAATCAATCTATGTAGGAAAAGCCCGTGAGGACGTAAACGATATACAATCGTGAATGGTAGAATGCGTGTGTGTAAAATTTTGACTGAATTGCTCCCGCGACCGAAGTACGTGACAGGTGGTGGGGGCTATCGTCTGAAGCAGTTGTGCAGAAATATTGAGCAGAGATCGTTCCCGGATTGTATTTCGTCTTTACGTGCTATTAACTCTTACGGTACAAAAATGTCGAAATATACAATTGTTATGGTTCGCCATGGAGAGAGCGAATGGAATAAATTGAATCTGTTCTGCGGATGGTACGATGCCAATTTATCCGACAAAGGTATATCCTTCTTTCAGTAGTAAATCTCGAAAACTAAACTTCAAGGGCAAAAGGTCGACCGGTTTCAAATATTCAGAGATGGTTAAGTTCTTTCACTCTTGTTATTTTATCTATATGTATATATATTTATATAGATTAATTATTAAATATTACGGTGATGTTATATAGTTATTTTACAAATATGTTATGAAGTTCGACAGAAAAAAATGTGTTACGATTTATATAACGATATATCGACAGTTATTTAACTGTCTTACATATTTACATGTTAATGTAATTAACAATAACAGTTTATTTATAAAATTATAGGTAAAAGTGAAGCACTTGCTGCTGGAAAAGCAATCAAAGAGGCTGGCCTAACTTTTGATATTGCTCATACATCAGTATTGACTAGAGCCCAAGAGACTCTAAAATCAATTCTCAAGGAGATAGGTCAAGAGAACATTCCTGTTTGCAAAACATGGCGTTTGAATGAACGTCATTATGGTGGTTTGACTGGTATGAATAAAGCTGAAACTGCTGCAAAGTATGGCGAAGAGCAAGTACAAATTTGGAGAAGGTCCTTCGATGTACCTCCACCACCCATGGAACCTGATCATAAATATTACGAAACAATAGTAAAAGATCCTCGATATGCTGATGGACCAAAACCAGAAGAATTTCCTAAATTTGAGTCCTTAAAATTGACAATCGAAAGGACGTTACCATACTGGAATGATACTATTATCCCACAGTTGAAAGAAGGGAAGAAAATTATCATTGCTGCTCATGGAAATAGTTTGCGTGGCGTGGTGAAACATTTAGATCGTAAGTTTCTCTTTTCACAAAATAAAATATATTTAAATATTTATATTAACCAGAACTGGGTAAGTTTTATTTTAATAGTATTTAAATATTTTGAATTTCCTTTTAAATAACAAACAGTCATATAACTATTTTATTCATAATTTTAATTTGAAGATAATTCAAAACTTTATTTAAATAGTATCCGATCTTGATATTAACCGCTTACTATTTTTCAGAAATGAGTAATGATCAAATTATGGGCTTAAATTTGCCAACTGGAATTCCATTTGTCTATGAATTAGATGAGAACTTTAAACCTGTTGTATCTATGAAGTTCTTAGGCGATGAAGAAACTGTTAAAGCTGCAATGGCTGCAGTTGCTGCGCAAGGAAAAGCAAAATAAAGTTTAAGAAATTTATCATGGTAAATTTTAATTACTACGTACAAAATGGAAAACATTTGTTAATTTCTAGGTCTTCTTATCATTGATAAGAAATTGATTCATCATTCAAGGATATACTTTGATGTGTATGAAAAAATATGTTTATAAAAAAAAAATACACAGTACATAGTTATTATCTTTCAGTAACATTTTACAGCTCTTACATGTTATAATTTATTTAAATATTTATTGAAAATCAGTATAAAATATAAAAGTATTACAAAGGATATTAAATATAATTTTCCTTTGATTTCAATTGTAGTTAATAAAAACAAAAAATTATTATTATTATGTGATCTAAAAAGATATTAAACCATTTTGTAAGCTTCTCCTTTTAAATTTCATTCCGTAATTAAAAGAATTTTAAGATATGCAGACACACAGGTTCCTAAAAATTTTAAATATGTTATAGATAAGTGTGTATAGTAACTGTCACAAACGTTTCATCGATATTGTCTTAAACGTTGTAACACTTTCATTTCCTATGCATTCATATTTCACATGATTGTATTTTAAAATTTAGTTTTTCCAATATTGAAATATAATGTAAACTAACTTAATTACCCGATTATTTTGAACAATATAGAAAACAATTTATCGATATTAATCGATAATTATCAATAGTCAAACTATCGATAGGTGTAACTATCGATATTTGTTCGTGTACAGTCATATACATATTGTATTTATAAATTCGATAGTTATTAGCTTTCGAAGAGATAAATATGTTGAATCACTGATAAAGAGTTATTTGTAACACAGGATAGTGTTATTTATCTTCCATAAATATTAATCTTTGATTGCGTTTCTCCTTATACGACAGAACCAATTACTTCTTTAAATGTTACAAGAGGGGTTAGTGCTTATTTCGTAGTACTTCTCAGTCGTAGAAATTTTATTATTTAGGGATGAATCGAGTGGATTTGAAAGTGGTTTTATTGGGTAACGCAGCCGTAGGCAAAACAAGTCTTGTGGAACGTTTCATAAATGAAAGGTTTAACGAGAGTTTATCCTACCAAAATGTAAGGGTAACTATAAAAATAAAAACTGTGTATAATTGTACAATAAGATAGTTATTCAAATATTTTGTAACGATAGGATTTAATACAAAATATACGATAAATGGAAAATTTGATACCTGTATATATGCTATAGCTTTATAGGTTGTATTTTGTTAAAATACAAAAAGAATTACTTCTACAAAAAAATTGATGGAAATTAAGAAATTCAGAAATTATGATCTTAAAAGATATACTAATTTAGGCCGTCTTGTTTCTCTTAGTCCGCGAGATGGAAGGAATATTCTAAAATAGAGTTGTTAAGATTTACACTGAGAATCATCTAAAAGTGGCGTATCACAAAATTAACTCAGTTCCACTTTCCTTAGACTATAGGCGCTGCGTTTTCAGCTAAGCAAATGCAAATCAATGGAAAAAAGTTTATCATGGGAATATGGGATACAGCAGGCAGTGAGAGGTAATTCATCGTTCAAAGTACATTTTCCCAGAACAACAAAAGTTGTTTAATATCGTAAAAGATTAAAAACATTAATTATTATAAGTTGTATACATATTTGTAGATACGAAGCTATGATTAGAATGTATTACCGTGGTGCAAAGGCTGCCATTATTTGTTACGATATTACAAAATCAGAGACATTTCAAAGAGCGAAATTCTGGATAAGGGAGCTCAGGACTGTTGAAGAAGGATGTAAATTGTACATTTGTGCCACAAAAAACGATCTGTTAGACATAGATGGTGTAGTTGCATCTCCTGATACAGATGTTGTAGAAACGTACGCTGCAGGCATTCAAGCAAAATTTTTTATAACGTCTAGTAAAACTGGAGAAAATGTTGGTAAGAGCATACATATATATGTGGAAATTAGCACCAGCATTATAAACTTTATTTATTAAGTCATTTTTATAGCTGAGTTATTTAACGACATTGCACAAGATTTTATGTCCAATCCAGAAAATGTACAAAAAGTAGAAGAGGCAATTGAACTAAATGAAGGGTCCAAAAAAACATATTGTTGTTAATGAGTATAACAAAAGATCAGTATTAAAGATTATCACAGTTCTCTTACCCTTTTCGTATTTTATATTGCTTTCTGCAAATGAATATCACAAGTATAAATTAATGTGCAACAATACTATAACTTGATGCATTATTATATATGTAAATTGAGAAAATTTAATTTTGAAATAATTATTAAATACATTTTATTTTTAATCTTTGCAGTATGATTCTTATTTTTCTCTTTATATGTGCATTTATAAATATTATATAGAGAAACAATATATTTCTTAAAAATTGTAATTTTTAATTATTTCAAATGCAAAATTTTTTATAGAGAATTGTAGCGTGTTCTACTGTTAATAATGATCACAAATTTATCATTTTGTGCACTTATATTCCATAAATTGCAGGATAAACTCTCACTTTCTTTGAGATCTGTAATAAAAGATAAGAAAAGCTAATTTAAAAAATTTGTTTTTCACATTAATGTATTGCATTATTAATGAAAAATGAATATATAATGCTTTTAATACAATTATTATTATATGGAAGTAGAGTTACCTTCTACCTCAAATTTTTGTCTATTTGGACTATGTAGCAATATGTATTTGACAAGTATCATTTGTGATTTGTATTTGTTCATACATCTTTTGTAACATTATGATGGTAAGATTGAAATGCATATTTCTTTGATCTTCTCGTAAACACCGAAAAAGATAAATCCACTAATGGTAAAACCACTAATTCTTGGTACATAGCCTGCAAAAAGCCTGAAGATATTTATCGATTAATATTTATAAAATCGAACAAAATATAATATCAAGAACACATTTTATTACATACCCTTTAAAACCGCTTTCTCGATAGACTGTGTTTAACATTATGGATATTCTTGTTTGATCTGATCCGACCGTCGTACTGGACAGCATTATTCTAGTTTTTGCAACATCTAGGGGTGTCGTTATAGTCGCAGATATGGCAACTATAAAAAGTCGATGCGTTCAAAATAATATTTATACGTGTCGTCTAATTTGATTAATTTAAGAAACTTTTTTGTACCTGACGCCGATCCCGAGATAGCACCCTCTAGAGGGGTGCATTCACGTTCCACGTGCCTTTTCCAACAAAGCTTAAAATATTCCCAGAGTGGCATCTGAATAAAGGCAAACGGTAAATCTCGGACCACAGTACTTCCATAACCACGGTACAATGTTCTTAACGGCAATCGCTGAGTATCTCTTAAGAATGCTTGCCTTCTTTGTTTTACTACTTCTACTGGGACTCGAATAAGACACGCAACCTATTAATAACATCTCACAATGCTTAAATGACATTTATGTAAATCGAATGTTTCGTAGGTAAAAAATATAGATTGTTCGCAATTATAATGTCACGCGCTTCAGATTAATACATGTATTGATTATTATTATTTACGCCCAGCGTTAACAAGATATATATAAATTACCATTTCTCCCACCGATGCGGCAGTCATATGTATAAATGTGTGATACTGTTCAGGTATACGAGGTTCGAACCCAATTTTTATACCTTCGTAAAATATAAAAAAAAGAGAACCTGAAAAGGACGTTCCCGTTAATGTAACATTACATTTATTTTTTTCCTTTTTAATTCATTTTTATACGGATAGTTTTCGTTTCTCAAATTTACCCGACGGGGCAGATCCTATCATCACAGGAGCTAAACCCTTGTATAATTGTTTAAAACCGCCAGATTTAAAGAAACCGTGTTGGCTTTGTAATCGTGTTTTAAGCGTATCCAGCGGAAATGTTACGAAGTCACAAATAGTTCCTGCGACAGCACCTGACTATATAGTACATTTTAAATTATTTTTTTTCCTATGAAGCTAAATAGTTTTTCGACAAACTTTGTTTTATTATTTTTAAAAGTTTATACTTTTTATTTTTAATGATTTTTTATGTGTAGGAATGAATAGTATGTTTAAAAAATATTTTAAGCACATCTAATAGCTACGATTTATAATGTTATTTATATACAATAAATGTATTAAATATATAATTCTTTTTAAGAATGTCATATATTTAGTGTATATGCACATTTTTTACGCTTTCGCTTATAATGACATCCATAAATAATTGTAAATTAATGGTAAAATATTTATTGTAAACATTATTTCTCCAAAGAGAAAACACATATAATTGTTGTATTTAAATTTTAGGATTGTGTGTATTATCGCCATGGTTACTATTTAATTCATAAAATAATCTATGTTCATTTAAATAGAATAACCGTCATATCATTTCCAATATTATTTCTATTCGTAATAGTTGTCCACATCATTAACGTATAATTATTGTACAGAAATTTATTTACTTACGATAACTGATGTATAGAAAATGTTTTTTATTTGCACATTGTTCACTGAATTATTTGTTTCTTTCAACATGTTTGGTTAGTACAATGTCTTTTTACCTATTTAACATCATTGAACAGAAATGCGTGTTACAATTTAAGATGTAATTGAAAATTAAGTAAATGAATGGAAAATCAGCGTATGCACGTTGGTTTAATCACAGAGAACAATATATTTAATAAATGAATGAGAATAATTGTAAAAAATAATATACATATATTTCAAAAATTGATCACCATTCATGTATAATGAAACGATATAAAAGAGAAAATCACGTGGGCATTATAGTATAATGACATCACTTCACAAGTTAATTATCATTTACTTTCGTTACGGCTTTTGATTCTAATATGTAGTCTGCTAACGAGACCTAACCTAATCTCATTCGCGGCCACCGAGGTTCTATTGTCATTAAAGTTAGGAGAAGCTTTTGTTTTGAAAACAGTTTCCCACTAGCAAGAATAGATGAAGACGTGTGACAGAAAATTACTAGATATGATACATATACATGTATAGAAAATTGACGCAATTACGTCATGAAATCCATTTCGTGCAGTATAAAGAAATTCTTGGCTTTTGTATTTGCTATGTTTCAACTAGTCCGGAGCGCAAGGGAATTTTCCGAAAAATGATCGGCTCGATGTTTTAGATGCAGTTAAAGTGTTCACATAACCTTGAACATCATTAACACCCTTTTGGGCGGGAATCTCGAAAAATTTATATTTTCACATGATCGTTCGTAAAAATGACACAAAATATTTTGAAAAGCAGCTTGGAAAATGCTTCCTTCAATATTATATTTCAGGTATTATATCTACGTAATAATTCTTAAAACTAACATATATCGTGACAATAAATATTTCTTCCCTATCTATGAGAAAACTTGCATCATATTTATAAATATAAAGCATACTGCTATTGTTAATAATTCTAGATTTTTTGTTTACTTATTTAAAAAACTATAATTGTTTTTATTAATACCTAGAAATTTTTCAAACAACAATGTTTCTAAACAACTCAACGGAAGGAGAACATACTTATATGTACGATTTACTTTCCAGATATTATGCAGAGGAGTTACTTTTGTCTTAAATGCCTTTGTTGTTCGACATGTGGGTCAGGCAGTTTTAGGAGTCATAAATGTCAGGCTATTATTGCTAGAATCCATGATCTTGTTCTTATCTCGAGAACCATTTATGAAGGCATGCTTAACTAACACAGCAGAACACAATTGGGCTCAAGTTGTAAATTTACTATGGATGACGTTAGTTTTAGAAATTTATTAGTGCAATGCAAATCAAGTCTCTATATATTGGTTACAAAAAGTATTAATATAGCGTTATATTTATATTAGAATTCGCATATCGCATTTTTAAATTCAGTAAGTGTGCTAAATGTTGCATCATATAATAATACTTTTATGTGACTGCAAGAATTTGGTATTATAGAAATTATATTACTATAGAATATGAAGTGACCAACAAATGTTGGGTATCCACTAATACTTTTTGTAGCTACAATAAATATATTAATTGTATATTACATGTATATTTTTTCAGGGTTCCTATATGTTTTTTTATGTCCTTAATGTTTGGATATATATGGTTGTTTGTTTTATCAACATCTGAAGCATTACCATCATATTATACATTTGCAGTTTGGGCAGTTGCTTTATCTTGCATTATTGTATTGTCATCATTGATTATTCAATTGGTTGCTAGCGCATTTTTGTTTGTTAGATTAAAAGTAAGATCTTAATTTAATTGTTCATTATCTTTAAATCATATTTAAAGTATTTTATAAATTATTAAACATTTTAGATTATACTTGACACTATTATGATTGCAATTCGTACCATAACATTTGTCCCATTGATACTTCACAATCCAGAGAATGCATTGCTAGCATTTGGTGTAGCTCAATTGGTTGCTGCAATATTTTATACTACTAGTCACTATTTATACTTTCACTATTACATTAAGAAAATTAACAAGTGTAAGTTAAAGAGGAGAATGTCATTGAAAGATAGTAGCGATGAGTATGTTGTGAGAGAATTTCCATTTAAAACAGTAACTGACTTTTTACCTGGACAATTGGAAAACAAAGTACGTATTAATAATATTTATGTATGTATATAAGCACGTGTATAGAAATTGTTATATTTCAGGAATCATATTTAGATAAAAAGTTGACTATTCTTACATGGAGTTTCTTTAGACAAGGGATTCTAAAGCAAGTTTTAACAGAAGGAGAAAGACTAATTATGACAGTAATGCCAGTATTAACATTTACTGAACAGGTATTAAATTAATAACGAGTATTTTAAATTATCATTATAAAATGTTTTTTTCCAATTAATTTAATTTTCAATGTTTAAAGGGAACATACGAAATTGTGAATAATTTAGGCTCCTTAGCGGCAAGATTCATTTTCCGTCCAATAGAAGATAGTGGGTATTTCTATTTTACCCAAATGGTTAAACGTGACAAATCTATAAATGATCAAAATCCTGTAGGTAGCAAATGAAAAGTATAGTGCATATATATCTATTACAAATTAGTAAAAGAACTATGTATTCCAGGTAAAAATACAAGAAAGCGTGAACGTTCTTACACATTTATGTTCGGCCGTTATGTCCATAGGTTTAGTTGTTTTAGTTTTTGGACAATCGTATTCAAGCACGTTGCTTTGGTTGTACGGAGGTGCTAAATTAACTACATATCTACCGGTACTTTTAATGCGTGCACATTGTTTAGCTATTCTACTTTTGGGAATAAATGGAGTAACAGAATGTTATACTAACGCGACAGCCGATAGTGCAACCATAAATAAGAGTAACTTGATCATGATTTACGAATCGATTGCGTTCCTGTGCGCATCGTACCTCTTCGCTATTTGGTTCGGACCAGTCGGTTTCATACTTGGAAACTGTGTGAACATGAGTTTGAGAATCCTGCATTCTATTATTTTTATCAATAGAAGGTACAGAGATACAATGTACCACCCATTGCGTGGATTAGTACCAAAACCTGTGTTTTCTGCTTCACTTCTCATAGCAGCATTGGTCACCAATGTGTCTCATGTAAAAAAATAATATCTTAAAATATCTTATACACACAAATAAGTAGTACTGTAGCGTGCAATTAAATACTTGTATGTTTCAGGCTTACTTTTTCCCGGACGATAAAATGTTACACTTAATTATTGGAGTGATTATGTTTATGATAGTGCTTGTGTCTTGGATATATGAGCATCACGATTTAATTAGACTTGGTACAAATAAGTGGTACGAAAGAAGAAACAGACACAAAAAAAGTGACTGACCTTAAATATTTCTAATAGTGGTTTATTAATATTTACATGCGTGTAAAAAAAACTTATCTACAAAAGGTGCTGCAATGCAAAAAATCTGTAAATCTTATGAAATTTAATAATTATGTATTTTCTATACTGGTATATGATCAAAAGCCAAGTACAAGTTCTTCTATTTCGATGGAGAAATGCATTCAAATTACCTATTCAAAGTTTATACATACATATATACATATAATTAACAAGATAACATAAACACAATAGAGTTTATCTTAAAAACAACCAGTGTCTTTAGGTTGAGTAACAAATCATTTTATGCAGAAACATCCTTATAAATTGCACCTACTACTGCAATTTGGCGTTGTATGAGGCACTTCCTATAAAACAATTTATAATGTTCCTTTTTTACTTATAATTCAATATAATGTTAAGTTTAGTTTCAGAGTTTAATAAATTTGTTGAATAATGAATTTGTTTATTAATCTATTTTAATTATTGTTAACTGTAGGATGAAATAAATGTTGCAACATTACCTATTTTCATTCTGAAGAGAAATAATTGGAGCCGGTGAATCAGGTTCTAATTTTGCAGCTTGATCTGCAATAGCTGCAATTATTCCTGCACTGTCAGTGGATGCATTTCCTTTAGCTAAAAATAATATTGTATTTATATTACTTCTTTCAATGTAAAATGAAAAACTATAATTAAGAGAAAATACCTCCCAAACATAATCCTGCATGATCCGCCAGAATGCAACCAATGATACCTTCAGTATTGTTTCTATGAAAACAATAATTGAAAAAAATTATAAATAATAACTTTAGTTACTACACAAAGCAATGATACGCGCAGAGCAATAATAAGAACTGCAAATAACTTCTACTTTTTTAAATTCACATTTCTTTTATATATACATATGTATATTTTATGGAATCAAATCCATAATTGTAAAAAGGGTTAACATTATTTTTAAGTCAATAGACAATTCTGGTTAAAAATTTAAGGTTACATCTAGTCGTATAAATCGTACTCTTTTATTTATATAGAAATAATTGATATTGGCAAAATATATTATATTTAACAACAAATTTCCATCATACAAACGTCATGTATTATCATGTAAATACTGACTCGGCTCACCACTTTGTGTGACATAAGATTAATGCAATATTTTTTACAATGCAAAACTTACACGTCTTCTAGAGTTTGTTCCAAATGTCTTTCCATTTTAATATATTAATGTATGCTTAAAAATACGTTCGACACACAAACAGCCAATGCTAATTTGTTCTTAAATTCAATTCAATTTGACATATTTGCCATGGACAGTATATAACTTTGTATATTCGCGAAACGAAGTTTTTGTCAGCAACAGGTTTAATCAAACCATTCGACACATTGCATTGGGCTGCGAATTCTTTATCGATTGTGTTATCTAGAGGGTGTCGCAAAAAAACTATCCTTCTAAGTATATTTTTCATTAAATTTATTTAAGAAAAGTAAAGGTTTGTATCAGACAGAAAATTTAAAAAAAATACACTTGCAATTATTTAGGTTATGAACATTTTTCTCTTATAAAATCTTACTTCACTATATTAATATAAATGATAATATTTATTAAATGTAAATTATACACATACGTACATATATATATATATATATATATATTGGAACATAAATTTTATTAATTCCATTATAAATTATAAAATATTTCTTTTCTCTTTCTACATTTTTTTCATTATTGTCATAAATGAATATAATAAATAGATAATACTAGATACAATGCACCTAGTATATTTCGATTCTTGTACTAATTACATGGGTGTTAAGCTTGATAAACAAGTTTTTCCACGAAACGAAATGCCAGTTTCTGATGTGTACATACGTCACCCTGTATAAATAATATCACTTCGCAAGCAAACTGGACGACGTGACTATTACAGTGACAATCATGGCTGGTAAGTGTGCGGATCTGCTTTAGTAACTCTCAATTATTTTAAGATAAAAACTGTAATAATCAGACGGGATAAAGGCTATTCCAGCACGATAATTTATAATATACTCAATTTATTAATATTTAATCTGTTTGCATGGGAAAATCAGAATATACATTTCGTTGTAATATCAATTTTGCATAATGTTGCATTCGATGTCCTAATTTACGAAATCACCGGAAGGAGAAATATTTTGAATTGAATATTCTCGCCGCACCCTCAGATAACAATGCGTAAATAATATTTAATCAATCAATTCGACACGTAAATTTAAGAGGCAATTCGTTTTAAACGAACGAACAAAACGTGACGTTACTTATAGTATAATTATGACACCTGTTACATTTCAAACCTGTATTATATAAATATTTTTGCACGCATCGTAATGACGCTAGAAGTTTTTCACTCAGCAATAATTCAAATTAGAACATAAAAAACGCTGCTGTCTTTTATGTTAAGTCAATCCTTTTGCAATGTTTGTAAATGATTAAGTAAAATGCAATTAAATAAAATTTTTATTCAATCATATGATATTATTGTAATTACGTGTTGAAGTATTGTTTCGTTACTTATAATGACAAGTAAGTGACATTTACGTTCAATATAATCCTAATGCGAAACATTTCTTTCAGAAGGAAATCCATATAAATATTTGCTGAATTCCATTCAAATTGGACTTAAGAATTACAAGTACTTTAACATAACTGATTTTGGAGAAAAATATGGTATGTATCTATATAATATTATTATCACTTTTGTGTAATGTAAAAAAATTATATTTAAAATATAACCATTTTTGTAGACAGACTACCTTTTTCAATCAGGGTGCTATTGGATAGCGCAGTTAGAAATTGCGATAATTTCCAAGTGAAGAGGTCAGATGTTGAAAAGATCTTGGATTGGGAAAGGAATCAAGCTCTTGAAGAGGGAGCTGAAATAGCTTTCAAACCAGCCAGAGTCATATTACAAGTAAGTACTTTAGTAATAACAAGTTCTACAAGTTCCCTAAATCTTGCAAAATTGTTGACTTTTATTTTAAACAGGACTTTACTGGAGTCCCAGCAGTTGTGGATTTTGCAGCTATGAGAGATGCTGTCAAAAGGCTGGGAGTTGATCCAGATAAGGTAAACCCTATCTGTCCATCGGATCTTGTTATTGACCATTCGATACAAGTTGATTATGCTAGGAGGTAAATAATTACTGGTAATACGTCTTAATTTAGTCAAAAAGTGAAAGGCTAGAGTGTAGATATCAAATAAAAAAGATAACTCTGTTTCTTATAAGGTTATTACGTAACAGAATTCAAGACTGAATCCGCTTTTGTTTTGTTTGGAATTACATTGAATGATAATGTGCGAATATTTGAGATAATGATAACAGTTCACTATTTAACAGTAAAGATATAATTTAACTTTGATACTAACATGACTTTTTTTTCTTCAGTAATGATGCCTTGAAAAAAAATGAGGACATTGAGTTTGAAAGGAACAAAGAACGATTTATGTTTTTGAAATGGGGAGCAAAGGCGTTTCAAAATATGTTTATCGTGCCACCAGGAAACGGAATAGTGCATCAAGTGAACTTGGAATATTTGGCCAGAGTTGTTTTCGATACCAATGATCTGTTATATCCCGATAGCGTGGTTGGAACAGATTCACATACAACCATGATCAATGGTCTTGGTGTACTTGGATGGGGTGTTGGAGGAATCGAGGCTGAAGCTGTTATGTTGGGACAAGCGATATCGATGTTATTACCAAAAGTAGTAGGATACAGATTAGACGGAGTTTTGAATCAATACGCAACTTCAACAGATCTTGTTCTCACGATTACAAAGGTAGAACTATTTTGAGAAAACGTGCGAAACCTATGGAAAATTTTCCTGCACAAACGTTTCTATGCATTTACAGCATCTTCGTCAAGTTGGAGTTGTTGGGAAGTTCGTAGAATTCTTTGGTCCAGGCGTATCACAACTAAGCATTGCAGATCGCGCGACAATCTCAAACATGTGTCCAGAATACGGCGCTACTGTAGCATTTTTCCCCGTTGACCATCAGAGTTTAGCATATTTAAGACAGACAGGTATGTAAACTAGAAAAAAGAAATTAAAAATATAACATTGAATCGATATATATTATGAACTAATATTAACATTTTCTAACTTTGTTCTAAAAATAAAGAGAAACGTACAAAATAGTAATTTTTGTATACGAATTGATATTATATTTTATATATGAAATTTATTCGAAGAGTAAGCAACTGTTTGGCACAACATTAATAAACCATCAAATTGAATTTTGCAGGACGATCTGAAGAACATATTGACAGAATTGAAAAGTATCTCACCGCTGTACGTATGTTGAGAAATTACAACGATCAAAGACAAGATCCGATTTTCTCAGAAATAGTTACTTTGGATCTGTCATCTGTGGTATCCAGTGTCAGCGGTCCCAAAAGACCCCAAGATCGTGTGTCCGTTGTGGATATGAAACAGGATTTCAGGAAATGTCTTGTCAACACGGTAGGAATTTATTCATGATACATACATTTACATACAGGTTACATATATTTACTATGCTACCAAACCACGTACTAATATTCACAGTAAAGCAGCGTATGATGATTGTACAGCAACATTTAGTGTTGGTGATTGATCAGTACTTGTATGGGACAAACATAACCCAGTGACGTTTTATTATTATCGTCAAACAGGATCATGTTCATCCCATGATGTACTTGTAAATCTTGAAGTATATGTGCTTGTGGTGATTCCTAGGTGGTGATGAAGCGAGACGAAGGAATCCCAGGTAACTACTGCTGTGATATGAATCTTTCGTAACGACATATCCCAGCAAGAGTTCCACCGGATTCTTTCATCTATGAGCGATTGCCTGTGCTGTGCATAAACTATGTGCGTACAAGTTCAAAGCGGGATATTTAATCTTTGGCTACACATCACTTACCACCGAGGCAAACAAGTAAAAATTCTCAAAAAAAAAAAAAGTAATTTAACAAATGCAATTGTCAAGCAGTCTACTGTGATTACATAATTAATTTTTAATTAATTTTAATTCCAGAAATGTTTAATTACCTTCGATATTAATGAAGTATCACTATGCTTACACCAAATATAGTCACGAAGCTATGTCTCGCACATTTTGCCTTGCTGATCTAGCTTTATAGCCTTTCGATTCACCATACAGTTAGATCACCAAAGAAAAATAAACGGGACGATTCAGTTCGAGATGGTTACAATTCGAGCACGGAGTAAATCTGTCCATGGTTGATAAATCCCGTTAGCAGGGACGAGTATTTCGATCTAGTCACGAATCATTGTTGCAACGTTACACTAGACGAATACTTCGTCCCTGATAACAAGCAATAACACGTCTCAGGAACACTTGCTGATGATTAGCGAAGAATGAAGGCAGACATTGGATGAATCCTACCCGGTGAGGCTTCTATTCCAACCACACCGGACGAGATTTCATCCGACAGCAGCCTCCAATGTTACACAGTTTACTGGAACATATAGAATATTTCTTCTAGGCGATTCAATTCTTCCCATTGGGCATTTAGAGACAACATAGACACACGAGAAAGTATACTAGCAACTAACAGATTGAGTACAACTCGTATTTCGTTGAAGAAAGAGAAATTGTTTGTGCTAAACCGGAACCGCAAGAACCACTGCTTGACTTTGACTGCGACGATTGACCGTTCGCACTCGTTAATTGTACACTAATGTCTTGTCGCGTTCGACGAGCCATTCTTATATCTGCCCAGAACGCATCCCCTCTCCTTGGTCAAGTGGCGCGGGTTCAACTCAGCCTAACGTTCCCTGAATATCCTATGCTTTTCTTGACATGTCAGGTAGACGAGAATTTTTCTATTACCTCACTGTGCTTACGCATCCTTATCGTTGTCTTTCCTATGAAATCACGCATTGTTTTCAGGAACTGGCTAGTATTGTGGACTAGAACAAATCTCAGGGAATTATCATGGGTTTGTTGTGTATTTTGTAAAGCAGGGTGCGATGAAACATTCTGTTTGCATTGGAATTTTGGTCCGTTCTGGGTGATTCGACCCGTCTAAGAAGTGTAGAAAATAACTGGCAAATGTTTATGTTTGCATACCTACAGTATGCCTGTTTTAATGTCTGTACATGAAACAGAAAATAAGTGAAAATATGTTTTCAATTGCGCATATCATATTCTACATTAGAATGCATGTTAGCAAATGCCATCTTGAATATATTGACTTGGCAAATTAATTCAATTATTTGAGTCAAAGATATACCAAAAAGAAGGAAGATTTTAATGCGTTATGTTCACTATATTGCACGTTATTATTATTAGTCCATTGCTTACTATAATAAGCAATGTTTCCACGAACAATTTTGTCAACGTTGTTAGGGGTATAAAAATGAATTGTGACCACAAACTTGCTTAAAAATACTCTACGTTTTAATTGGCGTAGTGACGGTGAAATTATAAATATTTGTTAAAAAGCGGTAACGATAATCGGGCGAACGTAATGAGGCAATAACGAGCGCGCGTGATTTTTAAAACAAGGGACCGATCGATTTCTATTGAAAGATGTTCAACATCGGAATCGCGTTACTATGCTATCACAGCATTTGCTGAACATTTGCAAGGACATTTGCTGAAAACTCATCCAACATGAATCATTGAGAGAGAGTTAACTGTTTCTCTGTGCCGTGTAATTCAACGCCCTTTTGTCGTCCGCTTTTTGACCACGATGAATACGGCTCAACTACTGTATTTCGCTTACCAGTTCGAGAAACTATGCGATTTGCAGATACCAATGCTACACGATGTGTAAATCATTTTTTTTTTAACAGAAGTGCAATAACTGCAAAAAAATGTTGTTTATAAGTACCAGTATTTTTCAATGTGATACTTTTTAATCGAATACGACATTTCATTATCACACGTAATACAAAAAGGGGGAAAGTTTCATGAGAATACTATTTATTGATACAAAATTTAATATATTTAATCTTGACCATTATTATATCTAAAAAGAAAAAGGAGAAATTAAACCGGACTGATTTCGTAATTGAAAGCGTAAAAAGTGTTCGACAAATTGTTGATGAAATTATTGTAGTAAGAAAAGTTCCGTAATGAATGCATCTATATTGTAACGAGCGCAACCGATCTGGCGAGGAAAAATTATTTTATACGTACCAACGTGATCGATCGATCTTGAATTTCGCGGAGAGCACGAACGACTGTCTTCGATGAGGCCACGAACAACGTGCAACCTCGCTTAAATTGCTGATACAACATCCATTCATTTTGCAAAGCTCACGCATTTTGTTGCATACCATCGTCTTAGATGCAGATATTCGCTGTGCCTCATATCGCGAACGATTGGTCGTGTTCACTGTTAAAATCGTTTCTGCAAAATCTTCACTTTTTCATATCATTAGCAATTACTAAATAATACATTTATTGTCTTCAATGTTAGACAAACGATTGAGATATCCATTGCAGGAAACGTCTTCTAGTGAAGAAGATTTTTGGTTCCTTCAAATAGTACCTAGTGTCATGAAATTAAAAGAACAGTGGTATAACTGTACTTTTAGCATAGAACTTATAAAAGCGACTCCTTGAATGCGAGGGAAAGCCCAAACAATGGCATTGACGGTCTAATTGTTCAAAGCGGTGCGTCCTTCTGCATCCTAAGGCCAAATGGTCCTAGGTACCTTACCCATCGACTTCCATACATTTGCCTCTAGGAACTAATTATGACGACCATAATAGCCTTGTCAAATGAGCTAGCTCATTAAAGAAAAATTTGAATAGCTGTAGTTCTAAAAGGGACACCATTATTGACTCGTGATTTATTGGCCGTAGTTTACGTTTTATTACAATGTACCTTTGATATAGAACAAAAGAATAATAAGTGTAGACTAAAAATATTTAAGCATTAAGGAGATATTTAAATTTACCAGAAAGTACAGAGTACATATACCGTACAAATGTACTGTAATTATTCAAAAGTTGAAGCCAAGGCCTATTTAAAGTAAATTAAAAAAAAAGTAGACGGAAATTTTCCTATGTTTAAGTTGCTCGAATGTCGAAACAAATGAGAATTGCCTTGCTTTACGATTTGAAAACGCTACCTCAGCGAATCATTTGTCGAACAGTGAATTTTACATGCAACAGTATTATTCACGCTCGTGGGTCATTAAACTTTTGCCTGCTGGTCATGAGAAAGAATTTTTTTAGATTTGAGTACCATGGAAAAGTCTGCCACTCCTTATGTTAGAATATAAATATAATAAAAAATGTTACTCGTGTTTCTACACAAATTTATTTAAATACATATTCTGTATAAAATTTATTTTATTGTTTGTAAATAAATAGCAATAATTAATTTTAAGTTGAAATTGTACTTTAAAAGGGGAGTGTGCTATTAATAGGCAACTGTTGCTTCCAGGTAGGATTCAAGGGGTACGGTGTAAGACCTGAAGAGGTGAACGCTGTAGGTATGTTCGAATACGAAGGAAAGGATTACAAATTGAGGCACGGGTCCGTGGTTATTGCCGCAATTACTAGTTGTACTAATACTAGTAATCCCAGCGTTATGCTTGGAGCAGGTAACTCCTATTGTGAAATATCTTTCCCATATATTTCTTATAAATATTCGAATGTTTCAAAAATTTCATGGATCAATCTATGCAGTTTTACATAAAATTTTTATTGCTGGAATAATTATGAATTGTACGGTATATTGAATTCTCAATTAATACGTTTTAAAATGTATACACCGAATTATCAAGTTTTAGCTGTGACAATATTTTATTTAAATATATGTGTACATGATAATAGTATCGCATGATTTCAGGTCTTCTCGCAAAAAATGCTGTCGAGGCTGGTTTGACCGTTGCGCCTTATATCAAAACATCATTGTCTCCAGGATCTGGAGTCGTTACTTATTATTTACAGGAAAGTGGTGTCGTTCCTTATTTAACAAAATTGGGATTCGATATCGTTGGTTATGGATGCATGACTTGTATTGGCAATAGTGGCCCTCTTCCAGATGTTATAGTTGACACTATTAAAAAGGTAACATTTTTTATTGTATTATCTAGTTAACTTTCTATAATAATCATCCTAATCACTGCTTTCCATTTTCTTCTCAATTAGAATAACTTGATATGCTGCGGTGTGTTGTCCGGTAATCGTAACTTTGAAGGTAGAATTCATCCGAACACTCGAGCTAATTATTTGGCGTCCCCGCTTCTGGTAATCGCGTATGCCATCGCCGGAACAGTGGACATAGATTTCGAAAAAGAACCACTTGGTAAATGAATAGTTTAATTTAAAATAGATGGTAATTGAAAAATGGATTTGTATATATACTCGTGTTTTACAAACGTTTTTTGATTAGGTATTATGTTTCATTTTTTCAGAAGTAAATTTCGTAGGTGTACATATGCTTATGTAATCTGTGTTGTATGTGATATAATACTGCAAACTTTTATGAATTCTTGACTGATATTATTATTTTATAATAATAATAAAAACATTCAGGTCGTCGAGCGGATGGAACTCTAGTATACCTACAGGATATTTGGCCTACCAGATCACAAATTCAAGCTGTGGAACAAAAATACGTGATTCCAGCTATGTTTAAAGAAACTTATAGTAAGATCGAGAAAGGTAGTTCTAGCTGGGCAAATTTAATTGCTCCTGATGGTAAATTGTATCCATGGGATGCAAATTCTACTTACATAAAGAAACCACCATATTTTGATAATTTACAAAAGGTTTGTATTACCATCTCCATATATTTATTCATTTTTACAACTGTTTGTTAATTTATGTTTATGGCGCGAATAGTTTATTAGTGATTCAAATATTTCATTTATAATTAGGAACTATCAAAAATACAGCCAATTACTAAAGCTCGAGTTCTTTTGAAACTTGGCGATTCTGTTACAACGGATCATATCAGTCCAGCTGGCAATATTGCACGCAATTCACCGGCAGCACGATATCTCGCAAATCACGGGTATATTTGAAGTACAATTATCGAGATAATAATCGAACTTTCATTGAACAGTTTGTTTCAATTTGTCTTCTTTTATTACTTCTAGATTGACGCCTAAAGAATTCAATTCTTATGGTTCACGCAGAGGTAACGATGCTGTAATGGCAAGGGGTGCATTCGCTAACATTCGTCTATTGAACCAATTTCTCGGAAAACCTGGACCACGAACTATTTACATTCCCACTGAGCAGGAGGTTTGTAAATGCATTTAAAACCGTATATATACGGTACTGTTTAATAATATTAAGTTTTACTTTTACAGATGGATATTTTCGACGCGGCTGAAAGGTACGTGAAAGATCAGACACCTCTGATAATTCTTGTCGGTAAAGAATACGGATCGGGATCTTCAAGAGATTGGGCTGCGAAAGGACCCTATATTCTCGGAATTCGAGCTGTTATAGCTGAATCGTACGAGAGAATTCATAGGTAAACTTTTATCAACACATACTAGATGATAACATATAATATTTCGGATTGCTATCTTTTCAGTGATTTGCAGTTAAAGATACGAAAAACAAATTTGTTATTGAAGCGTGCAGAACGTTCAAGAGTTCCTTGTATTTAATATTTTATTACCATTGCCGTAATGTTTCAGGTCAAATTTAGTAGGTATGGGTATTATTCCGTTACAATATCTACCTGGACAAAACGCGGATTCTTTAGGATTGACCGGTTATGAGCTGTACAATATAGCGGTTCCTGAGAATTGTCAGCCAGGCCAACGGATTACGGTTACCACAGACGATGACAAAAGGTTTGAGGTAGTCGTACGATTCGATACCGAAGTAGATTTAACATACTTCAAACACGGTGGTATTTTAAACTATATGGTCAGAACAATGCTTTGATGGAATTATTTAAGATTTAATCCAATACGAATTTATCGCAAGATGTTACTTAACGTAATACTTAATTTTGGGTTTGAATTAGTCAGCATATAATACCTGAAATGTATCTATAATTACAACAAATGCAATATATGATATAACTTCTTTACTTTATGGAACATATACAAGGGCGATGGAACAAATGCAATTAAATCAGTTTGGATAAATATATTTATTTTTATGTATTACAAATCTTTGCTTTCTCCAGACTTCGTCGTGAATTATGAAAAGATTTCTTATACGATATACATAGATTTAAAGGCTATTCGAGTAGTACAATTTATTAAATATTCACGTATGAAATATGTGATATTCATACGTTGGAACAAATTTCTTACATTTTATAGTAAATGTTTTAAGAAAAAGAATCGTGCAGAAGTATATTGACAATGGTTAACATAATAAATTGTTAATAATTATTACAATTGTGACATTTTTATTCTATAATTAAGTTTTTCAGTACTAAAAATGATAAAAAGTGTATCAGTCTATAGAGTTTCTTTACTTTGTACAATGAACATCTCAGTTCTGATATTGCATATCCGTTTAGTTTGATGCCAATTTTCTTAATTGCTCATAGCTCAATGCCTGACTGTAATTTGATTCCTTATAGGAATATCCTGAGAATTTGAGTTCAACCAAATGTTGATCTGTTGCCCCATATAAATGCCTACTATCAAAGCTTAGAGAATAAACAGGGCTTGACATTCTAAGAAGATTCATAAAGTAGGACTAAAAAAAAAAGAAAATAATCAAAACATTTTATCCTGAATTTATCAGTAACCTCTGTATAACACGGTAATTAAATCTTCAAAAATTAACATGTTATTCGGAGGTTGTTTGTATTGTATAAATGAATAATATGAAAAAATATTTTTATGTACTTACCTGTATATAGTTTTTCTGCCGTTGATCCCAAAGAACAGCTTTACAGTTAAATTTAGTACCAGTAATCATAGTGTACTGATAATCTGATGATATACAATACAAAGTTGAATCTGTTGGATCTGGCCATGAATATACACACGTTCCAGTTCTAAAATAACAATTTTGCAACAATGTTGAGTTAAGGTACATTTTAGTGTTATTTCAAAATAACAGTTATCTTAATTACTCTGTACAAAACATTTACCTCAAGTCCCATTTTCGAATACAACTATCATATCCGCAGGTAAGCAAAATGTACGGACTATCCCAAACCATATCTAACGTTCCCGCGCATTTCTTTTTATATGGACTTAGTATATCAGATTCAACGTAACTAAAATTATTATCAAAATATGAATTTGTTGAAATATTGAATATTTATAATAATTTTTGTTTGTACGGTTAAGGGAAAAGAACATTATCTCCTACAATTAATTATTTAACACATTATCTTATAAGTAATGTTACTGATCCCAAGATTGATAAAAAGATATTATTAGCAGAATCTATCAAAAGTAAACTCGTTGTTTTCTCTTCAAATACAACTTACTATTCAAGATCATATATATGAAGATTTGGTGCAACACTATCTCCAGTAGATCCTATAGCAACTTTTGTGCTTGTTGGATCTGCTAAGACAGAACGTACCCATTGCCCAATACTTATTGTTGCTAAAGATCTCAGACCTTGACCTCTAGATCCCCAAATCTGATTATTATCACAATATTATTTGAAGAAAAATTTTATAATTTTTTATTAGTAACATTAATTATATAAATCAGCGGTTCTTTAACTTTTTTCGCTGCGGCACCCCTGTCGGGCTAAACAAATTTCGCGGCATAGTTATCCTTAAAGCAGTTTGAATACTTAGGAAAAGAAGAAAAAAACAGTGCAAATTTAACACTCATTTGCCTTTAACATAATTAATGAAACTGTTTGGACAAACTTTTCATTATTTCCTTTATATTTATGGGAAGTTTAGTTAATTTTAAAAAATGAAATACTATTGCTGCGGCACCCCTCGCGTATGCTCATGGCACCCAGTTTAAGAACCTCTGATATAGATAGTCATTATACCTTCACAGTTCCGTCACTAGAACCTGATATAATCATGTTGGAAGTTTCATCCAATGCATTTACCATATTAGAATGTGCTTCATCTATACCAAAGTAAAATTCTAAAGTATGGTTAGATGATTTTTCCCAAAATTGTATGCTACCATCTCTATAAGAAAAAATTAACTTATAAGATTTATATGAATAAAATAGCATCTTATAAGTTACATAGTTTATATAGATTGACTGCTCTTTCTGTTACTAACATGTAGAGTGGAGGTACTTATTCATTTTTGAGAAATTTGAATATGCAGTGGTATCAAATATGTAAACATAAAAGGTAGAAATATGCAAAATATCCAAGGTACACATTAATGCTTAGAGAGTAAAACATATCTCTATTTAGGTACCATTTTCTTGCTCATGTTTAAAATAACTCTGAATCTGCGTAAAGATGAGTATTTCAATAAGATTACAATTTATGAGTACCTGTGACCTGTGATGACCCATCCATTTCTAACGATAAATTTGTATATATCGCTGCCAACATTATCATTAATAAAAATTCTGTTATTCTCAAGTACTGGATCTGTACGTGTGAAGCCGTACAACTGATTTCCGCCACTCCACCATAGCATTTCATCTGTCAATTGAATCCATGGAAAAACTTTTGCATTTTGCGAGAAGAGTCTTCTCTTCTCATATTTACCATATTGCCAATTGTGTGAAACATGCCATTTAGTGCGCAAACATAATATCAAATTGCACCTATTAAATGGAAATATCAATAGTTGTAGAAAATAAACTTTACCATAAAGCTTTATTGTACTTCATTATATCAAATATTAAGTAAATGCAAAAGTCCTAATTATTTTAAATAATAAAAATATTCTCTCCGTTCTTTCTTTCTTTCTTGATGTTTTTATTCATTATTTACATAGCATTGGTATCAATGGAATTTACATTTATCTGTTGAAATTGAAGCTATAGTTTGGTGAAAGCAATAAATTAGAAATCATGTCTCTGTCTTTATGAGTAACAACAGAGATATATAATGTACCAAATTGATTAAATTCAGCTTTGAGCTTTTTCTTTCTAATAATTGAGATAATTTTAAACTGTTACTGACAATAATATCTGGACTTTTGCATTTCTTCAAATTATAAATTCAATTGCTATACCGATATTTGTAATTATTTAAAAATAAAAATTACACATTTATTTTCGCTTTGTAAGAAACATTGATAATCCGCTTTTTCTGCTATATCAATCATTGACATTACCAAGGATATTATTACTGAACAGTAAAATAAAAACAATCCGAGGCTTTTTAGATTTCTTACGTACACACACACACACATATACCATAAAATATATAGCTTCTTATCTCTTGAATTAACGTATGCTACGAACTTTGCACTGCTCAGACGCGTACAAGTGCAAACAAGTCATGGATGATTAACTAAAATTTACAACAAAAGAAATAGTATGTTATATATACTGAATGGAAAATGTTTGAACATAACCTAACCGTACCTTTCGCGAAACCTGCTGGAAGTTTGATTCGTCGCAATCGGGAGTTTGCTCTTGTTGATCCATAGCGTGTCCTCTCGTATAATATTGTAAAAACGGGTGCACACCTCGCTGAGTCGTACCAGATCGAACGCATGACAATAATCGAAAATTAAGATTAATACGTCAGACGGCAAAGTGTCCAAACGCCACACACTTGTCATTTTTCTGTCAAACTAATGACGTGGCGACCACGAGCAAAACAGCTGTTAAACTTCAACGTTGTGCAAATCATCTTACGTAAAAGAACTTTTCCTGTTCATTACCCCAATTATACAAAAATATTGTACGTTAATAATTACACAAAAGGTAAACAAGATGCTAAACTTTATTAACTATCACTGGGTAGTAAAAAATTGTTCGATAAGGTTATAATCAGGTTATCGATAACAATGTATATTATTTTGTATCGATTGCATTAGTGATGTGCGTTATTATGACTATTTAGAAAAATTATTTAATTTTATGCAATTACTGTAGCGACTGTCCTTTTCTATTGTACTTTTACAGTCAATTCTCTGCAGTAGTGCATTTCATTTGGGCCTCTTCTGGTGTTTTCCACTCCACATTATTCTTTGTACCTATAATAAAAGATATTTTTAACAATAGGAAGATTCGGGAAGTGACCAGAGGGTTTCGAGCAAATCGTCAAAACCATTCAATGGTTACTTTTATTATACCTGGTGTTGAATCTTTTAGGTACAACAGGTACAAAAGGAGGTAGAAGAATGCTGTTATAGCGGCCAACGCGGAAAATATTCGTAACGTTACTACACCTCCGGCTAATTTGTATATAATTCCCCCTATTAGGCTACCAATAGCAAACCCTGAAACAATAGGCAATATTAACATATAAACCAATTTTAATATTTAGCATCTATGTATCTTTAAATATTAACATTGTCCGTATTCTTTTTGCATATTAATTTTCAAATAATTTCGGATACAATCAAAGTATCGAAATTAAAATGCTATTCAGCGCTGCGCTAAACGGTTCTACGTATATATTATGTATTTTAAGTACCGAAACCATCATCCATGCCAGCTACGATTCCTTGAACCGTGGCTGATGTGCCAGGTGGTGCTACTTTACTTGCATAGGCCACTATGGACGTGTAACAAAGTGCATAAGTAGGTCCTTGCATAAAGAATTCTACTGGTATTACCCACCATGGAGTTGTTGCGATGGAAATAAGACCGAGTCGCAAGGCGTAACATACGAAACAGAACGTGAAAGTATATCCGAATCCTAGCTTTTTCAGTATTTTACCTGTTTCGAAAAAAAAATACAACATGAGAATTGAATACAAATAATAAAATACATATTTGCAGAAAGAGGTAATGTACCAGAGAAGGAGAAAAATATCACTTCGCCGCCCAATGTTTGCGCGGCAACAATTATACCTTCTATTAATTTAATATCTTCCATGGTACCTGTTGCGATTGCAAGATCTTCTAAATACCTATCCAAAATATTTTTATATAAATTTCTATTACATATACAGTTCACAATTTTATTTATTTATTTTTCAAAGTAGTTACTTAAATAGTGACTATATTACTCGAATAAAAATATACCAAAATAAAAAGTATATCAAAAAACTATCAAGAATGCCAGCAATCGTTGCAAAACAGAGAAATATAATTATTGGTTTCAACTTTAAAAGCTTCATAACGTCTTTCACTATACTCGTCGATCCTGTCATTATTGGTAACTGTAAAGGTATTTTCGATACACTGTAATAACAAATCATACAAACAAAAATTTTTAGATCTTGCATGAGATACTCACATTCAATTTTTTACAACAAAATAGATCAACAATAGTGAATATAAAAATGAGTAAGAATGCAGGTGTATAACTCTGAACAATTTCCCCTTTAGACCAACCATTTAGTGCATAACCGGCCAAAAGAGCAGAAATTCCAAAACCTATGGTTCCCCAAACACGTTGTCTACCATAGCCCATTTCACCACCTTCGCCTACAACCAATGAATATTTTATTGAAAAATATTAGTACGTACCTATGTTTAATTATTAATAAACAGAAATAAGAAAATAAATGTAATTACATTATACCTAATATATCAAAACAGATTGCATCACTTATACAATTGCTCACGTTAAAGCCAATATTGCCAAGAGACATTAATAGAACAAAACCCCAAAAAGTTACAGATGTATATAGACAATAATTATTTTCAAAATTATCACAGATAACAGTGCAATTATCACTCTTTGCACAAAGTGAAGTATTGTCTTTGTCAACTAAACATGAGGAATTTGAAGAAATACTTGCTTCCTCATTGATTGCTTGAAATTGTATTCGTACAGAAAAATTTTTATCTGTACAAGTCCAATGGCACATAGTATCTTTAACACCAGTACATAAATCTGGTTTATAAACATCCTAAAACAAGTATTATGATAGTATATTTGATTAGTATATTTGCAATTATATATGCTATAGCAAAGAAGTTACCTCCGCTGTACAGTATGGTAACAAGTCACAAGATACATTATTAAAGCTACGATCCGGTAAAACTGGACTTGGAAGTACCGGTAAGAAGTACATAAAAATATAACAGC
The DNA here is from genome assembly GCF_050948175.1 of Xylocopa sonorina. NCBI lineage: Eukaryota > Metazoa > Arthropoda > Insecta > Hymenoptera > Apidae > Xylocopa > Xylocopa sonorina. The sequence goes on along the minus strand of NC_135202.1, from coordinate 7,002,502 downwards.
AACTCGTTGTTGCTAATAAAGTAACAAAAATTGATTTCCTCCATGAATAGAAGTAGTCCACAAGAAAACCAAATGCTGGTTTAGCAATCAAAAATAGAATCGGTAAAATGGCTGTAATGCTGCCCATAATTAATGCAGAAACACCAAGTTGCTTGCCATAAACTGGCAAAAATGGAAGTATTGGACCCATGGCTGGAACAAAAAAATAATATAAAGACTGTGTAGAATTAAAGCAATATTTCAACATAATTAATTTTACTTACCTGCCATGAAGAAAAAGTAATGTGCCTTTATAGGCAACTGTGTATAATTTAGCTTCATGTTTTTTACAAGTTTAAAGTACTTAGTAAATTAGAAAAAATATTTCCTTAAATATTGCAATTTCTCTTGCGGAACAATGCTTAAAATGTAAACGTCAGATTGTTTTCTGAAATCAGAGTAAACTAACATACAGTGACTGAAAAGAATATTTGTACGTTATAAACTGTTTACTTCTTTTTCCAAGCATTGTTAAGTTCAAACATGCCTATTCTATGATAATCTAGAAAAATATATTTATAATTAGAAGAAGATCCAACATGGCATTTAACAGAAAGCATTATTGTCTATAGAAATCAAAGGCTTGCATAGTACGAATACTTTTTTCGGTCAGTGCATATATCCATTAAGATACTAAAATTGTATGTACAAAAGCAAAACATACCGTTTACAACTTTCGATTAAAAATGTGTAGTACACTTTATATGAAACATGTCAGTAATTGGATTTTTGGAAATTCTAGCTTATACAGATGTTCACTGCACGTCGTATTCAGCGCGTTCCACACAATTGTCGCAACTAGTGGTTTTCAATGTTGCGTCGCAGATAAGTAACAACGAAACAGATATCCTCTTCAGATCCATTATCAAACGTTATAATTTATCTTCATCTCGAGAGCTTAATATTATTTACTTTCCTGAAATAAAACGAAAAAATGTCGTTACGTTGTGCCAAGCATGCATCAAATCAATGTTCAACAGTTAATTATTTGTTACTTACGATTTTTCACCCTTTCTTCGAGGTTCGCATATTGTTGGTCGCAGAGATAATATTAGTGGCATCTGTCAGGAAACAGCACTGATACTTTGACAACGAATCATGTACGTTCTACACATATGTTTTTAGGTGTATACTTAGCTCGCTTCTATACAATGTGCAACTATGCTGGCGCTACTGATAATGTTTCGAAATGCTTTTGCTCTCAACGTTTTCTGCGAATTGTCATGGGTATACGTGTGTCTCAATTTCAGATTTTTAAGATTATCTATACATATATATTTAAGAAACTCAGGTTTTGCGACGGTAGGGTAATTCTCTCTAATTGAAAAGGAAAAAATAAGTTGCACGAATAAATTTTTCTTATATCAGCATTATTATAATTTATAGCTATATTGCGATACGTATGATTACGCATGTATCATATTTTACGTATTGGTAGGTTTATATATTCGTATATGTAAACTAATCTGGTGAAAGCGTTAGCTCGACGCTATCTTATGCATACTGACGTCACGGATATTTGATGAGAAACGAAAGCAGCATTAATAAGCCTTGTAGAAATTTCAGAGTGAAAAGTAAGTATTAAAGAAATATACTACATTGTAATATAATTTGAAATATAATAACATCGCCAATATAGTACTATAAAGGCACTTATCAACACTGATTAATGTTATCTTGTTTGTACGAGGAGAGTTTCACGAAACACGTGTACGTGCCACTCCGTATAAATTCGTATTTCGTGCTACTTTACATGTTAATATTTTTAAATAGTTTTACGATAAGTAACTCAACAATTTGGACTCTTTCTTTCAATTCTTGTTTCAGTTAACGTCCTAATAGCATTGTACGAAAATTTTTAGCTATGGAAATTTATAAGAGAACGCGTGTCTGCTGTAGAGGAAACGATACTGCATAACGATAATAATTCGTTTGCAATCGTCGTTCTTGACAATTGTGGCATTAACAAAGTAATTCAGTAGCAATTGTCGGATGACTCAGATCCCTTGCCTGAAGAGATGTACATAGAGAAATCGCCGTTGAAAGAAAAGTTCGAGGATGGTATCGGAGACGATTTCGCTTCTCGCGGTATCTCCTCAGCCATCTTTATCAAAATGATCCATTCATTGCATCTATTCATACCAATTTTAAGTACAGTACATTTGAATACATTAGTCGAAGTAGCTTCAACAATATCTAGCGTTATAAGATCTTTCGTTTTTCCTTGTAGAGAAACTATAAGTTTTGTATTTGTTATATGACTATATTGTTGTATGTTCTCACATTAGGGAAGTAAACTTAATACCTGGGTTTTCCACTAAAATGACGACAATTGAGGATTCATCAAGAAGATACGCAGAAGATATAAAAAAATATATGCGGTAACTACCGTGTACAAGGAAATAAATCATCAACGAAACGTGATTTCCAAACGTTTTATTTTATAAAGAATACCGCAACATAATTGTGATTCTTCACCGCAAGTATTAGATATTCCATAAATAACTTTCTCGATACGTAAATCATTCATACCTAGCATCAAAGTATCACTTTTTAGATTCATATCGCGATGTAACATCCAGAGTAAAAAAATAAGGTAACAAATTTGACAAAGCAAAGACACGTATGTATATACTCAGTTCCTATAATACGTATTAATTACTTATGTGATAGTCTAACAGAGCTTTGTCGTTTTAACCATTTTAACCGTATAAACAATAGAAAAATCGAATTTTATGAATGACTCGCTGTATTCATTTCGAATAACATATTCATAGGTATGCGTTAACGTCGTCTACTGTACCAACACGTATGATGCGTACGAGCCCCCACCAGCTACGATAATACCAGTTCCCTACCGGACTTTTGGTCGCATCTGCAGCCAGTATCAATTTAATTCAGTCTACGTGAGCAGTTGTGTGTAGACGCAGAAACTCATCCTCCTCGTGCATTTGGACGCCATGTGGTTAATTCGCTAATCATAGTTGCTTCTCGCGTTTGTAGAATAGCCGTCGAAAGGACATCGCTGTGGAACAGAACGCGACTTCACTGCTAGACTGTTTTCATATAACTTATAGTCATTCTCTTTGAAACCGACCGCGTGTTGTTTGCACGCTACTGTCTTCTACTCTGATCGTTGAAGATCCGTTCTTAACGCGCTGCAGATGAAAACAGAGGGAATGTCGTTGTGTACGAAGTGAACTAGCTGATTCGGTTGAAAGCTGAAGATCTTTGCGGATTTTTTAACCGGGTAATTACCTTTAACTGCTTTTCAACAATGATGAAAGGATTATTGTGGAAGGAATTTATACATATTCATGATAGACCATCGCAGTGTTACTATGAATATGAAATCAGTAATCATGGTTGTCAATATAATATTTCTCGAAAGATTGGAAGATGGAAATCGTAATCGCTAGATGATTATTATTACGGTTTCGTTTCGGTGGTCACGTTAACTAACCCTCAATGATTTCTCCTGATTCGGTTTAGAAACGAGGGAAACCGGCGAGGGGATCATGCAAAGTGTTACACTTTGATCTCTTTTTCTCTCTCTCTCTCTCTCTCTCTCTCTCTTTCTCTCGATAAAGCGTTTGATGGAAAGATGAAAGATTAGAAACGTTCGTGAAAAATGAATTGAAAGTGACACAATGTAATTCGTAAAGCAAACAAAATAATATAGGTTTGCTATTGAACGCCCACAATAAGCAAACTGCTCATGGTATGCCTGCAGAATGGTAACGGGTTTGTGCAGAATGTCTAGTACTTATTGCAACAGATCCGGTATCATCTGTGTCAGCATTAGGTTCGCGTTTATCGATAGCAACAGTAGCTAGTTACAGTAGCAGCTAACACACACAGCTGGATGCAATAGAGTCTGTATGAAAATCTACAACTTTTTAATGAGCAAACATTTAGTAGGTATTTTGCAAAATTGACTATAACAGATGTGAATATTACATTTATGTGGAAAACGATGATAACGATGTTGAGAAACAAGGAAAACGAGATAGCGTGCTACAAAAACATGCGTAACAAGGGAAACTAGATTTATTGTATTAGTAGACGAAATTCGAGTATAGGAATAACTAAATACGAGTTAAACGATTTTCGTTATTGTCATTTGCGCACGAAGTTTTATCGTGAATCGTGCGTAATATTTTTTACACTCATTATAAATCAGGATAATATATTCTTTTGTTTGCTAAAGCAATGATCACCTCATTGATTACTAAGGAGTAATTAGTGTAATTATTTCAGAAATCATGAAACCATTGCATACTGTACTCTTAAGTATCGGTATATCTCTGGTATGAAATGCTGCATAGTGTCGTGTATGAATTCTTGGGTCATATAGTGCAAGGAATTTTGTGAAAACGTGAAAGTCGAAGATCTACGATATTTCTTCCTGACGAGGATGTCGACTGGAATGTTGTCGAAGATGGATATACAATTATTCGTTTTGGCAGTCTTCGTCATGTGTTGTCATCAAAGTATGAACGCCGAAAATCGTAAGTAATTTGGAGTAACATTTACGGTACTTCTCATCGATACTTCGAAAATGTTTGCAAAGATACTTTCAATCCTATCGAGTACATATACGGATTTATAGCGTTTAGTTTTACATACGTATGAATTATCAGTACTCGAAGGATTAAGAATTCTTGTCAAAATTTCTGTAGCTTATATACTAATTACAATGTAATTCTTTTGATCTCCTACTGCTCAAGTGTACTGCCGAGAATTTCGGTAAATAAATTCGAACGTCGTGGCACATAAAAGAATGTGAAATTTTTATTGTATTAAGACAATTGGATCAGTCAGAGCATTAGTTGCGATTTCCTTTTGTGCAATGAAATGATTAAAAACAAAATAAAAAAGAAACACCGTCGTTTCAGTAAAGCTATGCGTGGTCGACAGCATTCACACGACAAAACAAATCCACAGATATTGCCCGCAGTTGGTAATCTCAGGGAGTCAGGTAGAGTGTGTTTATGGAAATGATAGGCGAGTATAATAAAATTTACAGAAAGATCGATAAATCTTATGATATCGAAGAGTATTGATCGATTCCGCTCTGTTATGTTGTAATGTGTTTGTATAAACAATACATCGAATTATTCAGGTTCAATTGCATGCGGCGGTTGACCATGGGCAAAGCCGACTTTACCGTATTGGAACCAGAAGATTTAGTTGCGGCATCCGCGTACAACGAATACAATATTCTAGTCACGAACGAGTTAAGACTTTACGCAAATGGTAATTACAAAGTAAATCGAAATGTCAGTTCAAAAATCACTCTACCGCTTAGTATGCGAGAGATATCGGCAATAACAATTTCCATATTATCGCTTTGCTTTTTTTGTTAGAGAAGCAACGTTACGAAATGGTAGTCGTAGTTTCGAAGGATGTGAGGAATATATGGGACGTTAAAGGCAAAAGATTCTGTCATCCTGGAATGGATACCACCGATGATTGGACTAGTGCTTTCTCTTCGGTTAATATTCTCTTATTAACATTTATTTATAGCTACAAATAGTATAAGAATTCACTGAAAAGAGAAAAGCTGATAGTAGTGTAGTAGCTATCGAACTAGAAATTTTAACAAAGTATCTCGTGAGTTAGTATCTCGTGATTTCATATTTACAATTGTAGTTTTTTGAGGACTGGATAATATCGAGAGATTGCGATCCAGAAAAAACATTGCTAGAAAACCGAATTACCGGCCTATCAAAATACTTTGAGGCTGCATGTATAGCTGGTCCATGGTCCGCAGACTCGACTCTCGATAGCAAATTAAGTAGGTATATAGTCGCATTATTACTCAAGGATATCAAAGATAATATAACGATATAGTAATTTCTTTTTCGTTTTTTCGTTTCGTAGAATTGAAATACAGAAATCTTTGCGCTGCATGCGATAATCCTGTCGGATGTTATTCAAGCGATAAGTACCATGGTCGGGTGGGTGCATTGTTGTGTCTCACTGATAACGCAGGAGATATTAGCTGGGTTAGATTAAGCGATACCCTCGAACATTTCAAGGTAGGAAGATTGGTTTCTAAATGATAGATTATCATGTTCGCAATAATTTAAAGAGACGTGTAAGAAGCATTTGAAAAACGAAAATAGTGTAGAACTAGTCGAACTATCAATGTGTGAAATTAGGATGAACAAATCAACAAAGAAGATTATAAATACCTTTGCTCGGATGGTACGACGAGGCCTGTGAAACTCGACAAACCGTGCGTGTGGATCACGAAACCGTGGCCAGTGGTCATCGCTAGATCGTTAGTAAAAAGAAGAACGCCAACAAGAACGATCTAATTTTTTTTTTTTTAGGAGCGACAAATGTTGCTCCCAGTCCGACAAAAAATTGGGTCGCTCTTGAAACTTTCTCGGGAAAATCGTTCTTCTTAAAGGGTTAAGTTTCCGTTTGTATTTTATCAGAGAGGTAGCGGAAAAAGTGGAGAAGCAGATGAGCTCCTTAGGTAAAGACAAGTCCGGTTCGATAGTGCGCCTTTTGCTGGAGAACTACCATCCAACGCCGGTGAGCACAGATACTCTGGAAACGCCGGAGGACTTCTTACGAAGATGTAATTAGCAAAGATTAATTACAACAGAGCAATCTTTTCCGGTTTTCTTTCATTCAATTCCGACAGATATACGTTTGGCAAAATGATTTACAATCTTATGCCTTGTTCAGCATTTGGCAGAAATAGTAAGATCGAATCGATTAGATTCGAAAACTTAGTATTGGATTGATCCTTTCATCCGGCAGAATTTTCAGCAAAACAGAAACTTGTATATTTCTTTTTTCATTACGTAAATTATATTTTATTATTATATATTAACGATTGTTACGTTTCAATCGCAGTTCCTCGTTTCATGGGCGCTGATACCCGCGCAGCGTGCCACCCGTCGAGGAGAGTAAGGTGGTGCATCGCGTCGAACCTGGAGGAGAATAAGTGTCGATGGCTCAGAGAGGCTTCCATCGTGTACGGTGTAGAACCAGCGATTTCCTGTATTCAGGAGTTACGCAGAATGTCCTGCTTGAACGCTGTCAAAACGCAGCACGCAGATATATTCGTCGCAAGGCCGGACGAGTTGCTCGAGGCTAAAAAGTAAGCGCAGATTAAAGGTCTACGTACAAGTTCGTCGGACCAATATAATACTGTTACCTTGGCCGCTCAAGGCCGCCTCTCCTTCCGCTCCTTCTTCTTTCGGCATTCGAGCGAATAAACGAGATGTTATCTAGCTCTGGGCGGCCAAAACACGCCGTTCTAATAATAGATTGTGGCCATTAACGATAAGTAAATTTATGATAACACTTTATGATGACAATATAATACAGTGGGATAAGAACGGTAGTGTCGACGGTAGCGGAAAAGAGATTACTCGTCGATGATACAGACCGTCAACAGACCTATGACTAATTGTATGCTAATTACAGTACTGATTATTATCATTAACTGCAGCAAATTGCTTAATTTTATTTAACGTTCGTGCTTATTAAATATTTCAAGATGAACAATTTGTTTATTCGAACAACGTGTGTCGCGATTGTTTTAATATACGATGTTAACGTTGTTAGTAACGATGGTACGATGTAATGTATGATGTTACTGTAATAACGTGGGAATTTTCTTTCAGGATGGGCCTGAAAACGATGGTGCACATAGTACCTAAAAGGAATAAAGAGTTCATCAGAATCGCAGCGGTCGTGAAACAGGATTCATGGTTCAAGAGTTTGAAAGATCTGAAGGGAGCTAAGGCGTGTTTTACGGGGTATAGAGATGTTGGTAAGTCTACATTTAATTCTCGAAAGTAATCATAATTATTGCATATATATAGGATAGGAACCGTTTCAGTTAGCCTGTTTTCGAATATACCTTAATGACGAAATAATATTTTTAAATAGTTTGAATGATTCATTAAAAGTATTCGTTCTTTGGTAACGATCATTAGTTCCTTGCAGGATGGAACGCTTTTGTGGCCGCTTTGAAGAACATATCAGGTACTGGTTCTCATTGCTCAGATACAGAAACGGTTGCCAGCTTCTTCGCAAAAAGTTATGTTCTCGGTCTGAGCGACGGGCAAATGCCGAATAATTTACATCCTTTGGCTAAACAAGGTCAGCACGCATGACACGGTGATAAAAATGAAACGTCATGATTTAAGTACCGTCCAAACAAGTAATCCTTGAATGATTCGCAGCGAACGGATCTGGAAAGGATCTGAGCGCTTTTGACTGTATGATATCTGGCCAAGGAGACGTTGCTTTCGTTGACTTGAAGAATATTGAGGGAAAAATCGGTAAATACATTAAACGATTCCTTTTCAATGGAAAGTTTGAAATACGTATACCTAGTTCAAATGAAAAAATTATTAGTAATTATGAAATCGAATTTTTGTTGCTTCGTGCATCATTCCTAAGTCGATTTAAAGAATTTTTCTGTAGTTGTGTGTAGACGTGCACGTACACGACTGTCGTAATACTTTAAATTTATTATTTCTTTACTACCATAGGCACTTCAGTGCAAAACCGGGGCAGCCAAACTAGGAACAAAATGTACCGAACGCTGTGTTTGAGCGAAGCATACTCGGATGAAATGTGCTTGCTTACGTGGTCTTCATTAGGCGCGGTAATTTCTTTATAAATAGGGTATGCTATTGTATATATTAAACTATATTGAACTTTGTACAATATTTCAGGTGGTAATACATGAAAACATGACAGACTTAAGGCGCGAGGAAATTTATTCGATGCTGCTGGAAATGGATAAACTTTTCGGAAGTTCCTTTAACGGTGAAACGCCTGCCTTCTCTATGTATGGAATATACGATTCAAATCACAGCATTATATTTCCGGTATGTAGGAAAATATCAATTTTAAAAAGTCATTAAGTTAAATTAGTAAGACAACAGCAGGGTTCAAGATGCATAATTTAATGTTATCAAAAACAGACGTTCATACAAAAATAGACTGACACAGAAGGGTACAGACTAAATCAGATAATTGACACTTTTTTTATTCCTCGTCCGAACTTAGGCACATACAATCTAAAGGTCGTTCGAGTATAGTTATTCTTTCCCAGTATTTGTCATTTTGCGACATTCCATAATAAACGTAACCTTTCCGGCAGAATGCCCACGGGAAATGTTTGCATTTAAAAGAAATGTAAGGATCGCCTTTCGAATTCACCGCAATTGCGCCTATATGGGAGTCTCCGGTTGTTTTTTCGTAGTTCTGCAGCACTGTATTTACCGCAGCGCTGATCGACATGTTTTCAGACAGCTTTTTAATTATTCTCCGTGCTGGTGCGTAGCAGTAAACATTCGTATCGTTGCCAGAAACGGAAGTGCAGCCGTTTTCGTCCGTGTAAATGCCGCAACCGATCACTGTCCCGATTGCGCTCATAGTGCCAATTGGTTTCCCGGGTTCCCCCGCTGTTGACGTCCCGCTGGCTAGACGTTTTTTCCGATCATACGCAACTACTCCAACTGCACCAGTCTACAATTAGTATTGCTATTAAAATAACAAATATCGAGGCCGTAACATTGGGTATTATATCGATAACTATGGAAAAGATACTTGTAAACCCATTAGTTCGTCTCTCAAGCTCGTTGAATCGGTAGACGATGACACACAGTAGGGATAAGCTTCTTCCTCTACCGATCGATTTACAACGCAATCTGAATCGCATTCTTTCCATTCCTTCTGATCTTGTTCTTCTTCGTCCACGCAACATGTTATGGATTCGTACAGATCTGACGTCAAGGACCCACGTCCGTTTAAACTACCTGGCGGTAATATTGGGATTCCATTATCCAAAGCAAATTTTTGAGCCCCTTTTTCCACGAGTAGTATGTGCTCCGTTTTCTCCAACACTTTCCTTGCTATATGAAATATGGAATAGCTTTTTTTAATTACTTATCGTTGTGGTACTTCGAATCATTTATCTCTAATTTTCATGTTGTAGGTATCTAAGTGCGTTTACTTATAAATAGAATCAGGTAAATCAGACCTAAAGAGATAGGGTATTCTACATCACGAACGGCACCTATGCATCCAGCATCCCTTATCGTCATAATAGCAGCATCTGTGACGACTTCGTCATTAATGTCCAAAGAACCTCCTTTCGCGCAATTAAAAAATGGTTTACTTTCCATGTAACTAATTGCTTTCTCTACCGCGTCCGTTGCTGATCGACCATTGATAAGATCATTGTACGCTTCAATAGCTGCATTTTTAACCTAGTCGAAACGGGGATCAACATTTCAACGATCATTAATTCATTGACGTTTCATATCATTTAGATGATAAGTTTCAAACCTCGAAAAGCATACGCTCGCGTTTTTTCGCTGGTATTTTTCCCGCTGGTATTTTTCCCGCTCCCCCATGAGCCACTATAACTGGATCTACATAAACTCGACGCTTCTTTCTCTCCGGTTTTGCTTCAGTTTTGATTCTTGCCAAAATTTGATCGATCCAATTGCAATAATCGCACATTGTAAATATATAACGTAAGATTTGACGAGACGATTGTAAATTGATAGGGGAAGAATGATTAGCCGGAAGTATTTAAAACAAATGCAATTTCTTTAGGAAGAAACGCAACATCTACAGCAAGAAGTTCATCAGATTCAACCAGTGGCTAGCTATCAGGATATTCTCAGTGATCTTGTGGAAGAAGTTCATTGTAGCGGCGCGAAAGGGTTTAGCTTCTACGATGGTAATACGATTCTTGTGTACACTTTTGTCGCTGTATTAAGTAAATTTCTAAGTGCCTAAGTATAAACGTTTACACGTGGGTCTATGTTTCGATGCAGTGATAATTAGGATAATAAAGAATTTATTACAGAACAGCGGTTTTTCATTGAGAGCGTATAATTATTTAAGTAGGTTTTTATATTAGAAGATTATCCAGACAACAGAACAAATCACATAATACTTTAAAAAGCAGGTAACGCCACAGAGGTATCGCCAGGTTTACACGTATTAAAATGCACCAAAACAGCACGCGGTGCTGTTTCAGTCCTGATACCGCCTGCCAGTGTCGTTCATTCATCAATTTCTTCAGCAGTATCGTAGGGTGACATCTTTCCATCCACATTATAAATAAAGATTAAAAATGACTAAGCTAAATGATAAACTTTTGATTCGAAAATAGATTAACATGAAACAAAGATATAAGATTATACTTGTTTTTATTATTTTTTATTATCGAACTCGATACAGCGTTGGTTGCAAGTGAGAATGTAAAGTAATGTATGTAAATATAAATAGTGAATACTAATAATACTTATTCTATACTAAACTAATGTTATATTAGTATATAATACTAATTCTAGTAGAAAAAGAGTTTTTAAACATCTATTGTATGTCATCTTATTATATATCATTTTTATGACGACTTAAAAAATAGTTATATATTATAAAATATATAATATATATCACATATCTTTTGCCATCCTGACTTCGTTTTCGCTTCTCTTTCCATGTTTCTGCTTCTCTCTCTCATCTTAATTACAGAATTGTAGAGTACTGCTGATTAAATAAAGAAATTAATAATCAACTCGTTTATTATTTATTCTACACTAATATTAATTATTAATTTTAATTTTCATTGAATAGAAAGAGTAAGATAAATTATATCTCCCGCTTTAGAGGTAAGAGAGAGAAAGATATATGAAAAGGATATAAGAAAGAGTGAGACAGATGTTACCTACTCTGTTGAAGAACCCCTGGCGCCATCTCTGTGAAAAGTGCTCAAACTGGTCGCTCAGCATTATCGACAGCGAAGTAAACTACTGAGAACTACTAGCGCCATCTCTTAGAAAGGCGCTGAAGCTAGGTCGGTAATTAGTTTCTGTACTTTCCTCAGAGATGGCGCTAGTAGTTTTTGAGGTTTACTTCGCTGTCGATAATGCTGAGCGACCAGTTTGAGCACTTTTCACAGAGATGGCGCCAGGGGTTCTTGAAGAGAGTAGGTATCATCTGTCTCACTCTTTCTTATAGCTTTCATATATATCTTTCTCTCTCTTACCTCTAAAGCGGGAGATATAAAGTAAATTACAATAAAACTACTGAAATATTACAATAAATTACAATAAAACTACTGAAATATACGAGTCACTTCTTGTAAATGACGTAATTTCCAGGAATTCTAGAGTAAAATTAATTTCATTGCGGTCAGGACTATTTTTACGAGTTTTTCCTCGTTAAAGTGTAGGGATTAGTAAGTCTAGGATAGCTGTACAGGTGCCAGTAATAAATTAAAAAATTTATTAATAATAACTAAACGTTTATTGTAATACTTTTACAATTTACAAGTTCCAGTAGTTTCCTTATAAATTAATAGCTATAAATTATTCTTATAAATTCATATAGAATAATTCCTGTAACTAAAATATTTAAAAATATACAATACAATTGTATTAAATAATACATCATATTGATTAAACTATTCGTTCTTGAGATGATACAGGCCATTGTTCCGGAAACTGCTAATTCTGCTTGGAGTTGCACCAATGTTGTAGCAACTCAAGAACAGGATATACTCTTTACTTGTTCCTTATCCTAATGCCTTGTCGAATTATACTTCAGTTCACAGAGTGGTCATTTTAAGTAATAGTAAAAGAATTAATCTCTCGTCTACTGGTGTTGAATCTCCTATATTCCTGGTCTAAGATGGTCCATTAATCGTTTTCCAAAGAGATCCAGTAGGTAAAGGATACGGGAAACCTGCACATACAATTAAACACATTAATACCTGATTCTTATTACGTATACTATCTAAATGGGACGAAAGAAAGTCTGTAGACGTAAATGTAGTTACCTAAAAGTATCATGAAAGTAGCCAAAGGCCACTGTCTGTAGAATATAATGTTACTAATACCTTTACAATTTATACAAGTTTTAAATTATACAGTGAAATAAACAATGTACTTTAGTAGTACATTATTACCTTCGATTATTCTTCGAGAAATTTATTTTAAAGTACACAACACATAACATACAATAATATTACGCGTACATTAATTTCTTTGAAGACATAAATAAAAAAGAAAAAAAAAGATGAACGCGATACATATATACTTCCGTGTTGTTGCTATAGTTTGGAAATATTATCGATAAAACCAATTCACGTACACGAATATGAACAGTACAATGATCACGCGTTCCACGTAGTTTGAAAGTATTTTCGCGGCGTACTGAATACATTTCAGCGCAGTGAAATTTTTAGATCTCCGATGGTTTAATACGTAAAATCACAGGAACGCTGGTGCACGGTAAAATGGCTAATTCCGTAACAACAGCCGTAACTAAGTCGGCTGGTGTAACGTCATACGTGATATTTAAAAGGTTCAACGACTTCCTGGTCTTCCAATTTGCCAATAGAGATTTCCTTGCGCCGTTTCCATAATCCTGTGCAAGTTCATCTGCATTACCTGTAATAATATTAGTGTAAGATAAATAATAAACGAGTTATTCACCTGAAAAAAATTGTAAAAAATGACACGAACTATTAGTTACTAATCACTTCATCTGTTACTGATCGCTCCTTCAATTCCGGAAAATGATTCCAGAAGAAAGAAATGATAACGTTCGAAAATGTGAAAAGTTTCCCTTACCTAATTCATTATAGACGATAGAATCTGTTTGTACACGTTCGCAAGATTTATGCGTCTCGCAAGCGACCAACACCGGAATATTGAAGGCCCTCGCCATCAGGGCAACTTGAGCGGTGCCAACTCTCGACATTACTGCACCATTTGCTAATATCGCATGAGCACCGAGAAAGACTTTACTTACCTATCGAACAATACCATTAATATCCGTGATAGTCTTGCAAAGTAATTGAATTCAAGTGACAATATAAGCGGGCATACTTACTTCAGGCATTATGTAACTTAAAGCGTTAATTAAAATATAGGAGCATTCAATTCCATGCTGCGCCAGGCGTTTTAATTGTTCCTTTCCTTCTAACCATGGCCTTCCGTCCACGACGATAACTCGAAATTGTTTATCCGCATCGTGCGCTTCTCTTAGTATTTTAAGTATTAAAGATGAACTGAAAGTGTTGTTAGTTTTATTATCAGCATTTAGAAAATACAAGCTTATTGTGTTCGTCCTGGGCAATTTTGTGACGAGCACTGACTGGCCACTGAACAGAGCCAATTTCCATTTAACTGTCTTCAGCTTCCGTTTGCGTTAATCTCACAAAATTGACTAGAATCGAAGCGACACTTCATGTACGAAGACTATTTCCTAAGTATTTCAACACTTACTAGCCGTAAGTTAGAATAACATCACCGTTAGAAATTTTCGTCTGAATTTTTATCGATATTGCCTCGTCGGCAAGTTTTATTTGTTCACGGATGTAAGTATCTATGGCGTTATTTAATTTGTTCTTTGCCTGTAAATATAGAATTTTTGTAATTTGATAAAAACAAAAATATTACAGTGGAGCCTGCCGTAATGCTTGTAATCCGAACAAAGGGAATACGGGTGGCTCTATTGTATTTCATAATCGTACTCTTGTAAAATATAAAAATATATACACACATCTGCGTCAGACAACATAGGAGGCAACTGCGTCATTTGCCACTTTAAATGCCTCAACGCATTCTGCATCGAAACAGCCGGAGGCCTGCAGTGATGCAAGTAGGTTACAGACTCCTTCAAGCTTGCCTCGAGACCTCTGATGAAGTCAGCTTGCGAAGGCCTCTCGAAGTCCCGAATGAGCTCCTTGACGGCAGCCAAAAATGCAACGCATCTCGCGTTACTGCCTACAATTACTTTGCTCGCGTACTGGGTGCCCAATTTAATTATCGCAGGGTGTACGTTTGAATTGACAAAAGGAACGTCGACTATCGTCTGTTCCTTTTTGTGATACAGATGCTTAAACAAATTTATCTCGTGCGTGTTGTTCTTGCCATCCTTCTGAACGATTTTCTTCGGCGTACCTACTTCCTTCTTTACCGTCTCCGTTACATTTGCGGTTCGTGTTACAGGTTTACTACTATTATCCTCTTCTGGACCCCCAACTTTGATATTTTCTGTCCGACATTGTTTCTTCAGTGCCCTTTGTGCTTCCTGTTTCGCTCTCCTATCCGCACGTAAATCCGCTTTGCTCTTTTTTTCATTAACAACTACCGGTGCTGTATTTTGTACACGCGTGTCCGCAGTGTTATTAACTATTGGTGCTTTACTAAAAGGTTCAACGTTGATCTTAATCCTGATATCAGATCTCTCGTTATTCTGTTTACTCTTAATACTTTCAGAAGGCAGAGATTTATCATCCGCGGCATCTTTGTCTTGCGTTTTGCCAGACTTAGCCTTTGCTTTGGCAAGCGCTTTAGCGGCTTTCTTCGCCTCACGCTCTGCCTTTATCTCCTCCCTCGATTTTTCAGATACGGTTCCCTTATTATTGTTGGTCATTTTTATAGGCGCTACTATTGGTCCACCAATGCTAGAGTCCTCCGTAAATAAAGGAGTTTCATTCGCTAATCTATCGGTACTTTCAGCAGGAGATACTTTCGCTTCGGTAGCTTCAACTTCTTTTTCCACGGAGTCAAGATTGATCGAGGAATATTGAGTAATTATTGGACTGGAATTCGAAACTAGTCTGACTTCTGATTGCTCTTCAGCTGAACTGCCACTTGTAATCTCTTTCGTATCAACGCTAGAGTTTTTATCTTTTACATCAGTGCTACTGGAAGATAATTCTGCATTATCTGTTATGGAAGAGTGCAAAGCATTTATTTCAGGAGAATCATCGATGTCCAAGTTTTTCAGTAATTCGTTAACCGAAGAAGCAATAGCACGTTTTATATCTGCGTCCGAAAATAATTTCAACTCCGTTCTGTTCTCAAGTTCCTTATTTAAGTACGAGTTAATAGTTACAGATTCTACTCCAATATTGCTTTCTTCTTCGCGTTCCGTATCTTGATCGAGTCCCACAACGGCATTAGATTTCGTTAGCGTTGTAACGTCCTCCGTATCCTTTTCAACGACAACTTCTTGATTCGGGATTTCTTCAATGATAAGCGATGGACTTGTACAATATTTCGTCTTAATTATAAAGTCCGTAACAGATTTGCAGAACGAGCAACAGTTCTGCTTCGCTTTGTTCTTCTTTCGTAATCGTCGAGCTTTTGATTTCGTTAGAACTTCTGTTTGATCAGAGTTCTTCTCTGCAACAGATTTTTCATTAGACTTGGCGTTTATGTCGTTCACTGAGTATTCTTGTTGTTTCTCAGCTCTACGAGCGTCGTGTAAACGCTTGCGACGTAGATGCCGCGCTGTAGAGCGTGTAAATAACTTCGGTTCTAACTGTAAAGAAAGACATACTTCGACAAATTATTATAATTAGGAAATATTTTTGTATATTAAACACTAAAAGAACAATACTATCTTCCTTCGCTGAAATATCCTCTCTGACAATTTTTCATTTTTCAGAATATGTTAAAACAGTTTGCACACAATGTATATTTTATCAAGAAGTTAGCATTGTCCAAAATGTTAATTAAGACAGTTAAGATAAAGACGATAGCACATATTTGCAAGCATATATATGAATTAAATAACAATATCAAAAAGAACAAAACAAATAGTATTACGCATACATTGTTTAAACTAATAAGGCTTAAGCTCTACGAATATGTTCATGTGAAATGAACAAACCAATTTAAAATTACCAGTTTTTCAATTTTTTGAAGTAAATATAATGAAATAGTGTTTCCAATTGTGTATACAACATGCAACATAAATAACAATGAATACATAATAGTACTATACATAGACCTTTGAAGCATTAATTAAATTTAGAAAAGAGAAAATAATCTTACAATAGAAACAGAATGAAATAAAAAACTCTGCAACTAATTTCAAGTGTACAAACATTTACGGACATGTTCCTCTTGCTCCATCATCAATGTCTCAGTTCATTGTTGTATAATTAGGCAGCATCCACCTGTATATATTGACACGCATTAAACAAAAGTAAAATATTAATCATATATTTGTAAAGATACAGGTTTGACAAACTATTTTAACTAAAATTACATGGACAATGGTAACGTTAACATATTTTTAACATTCAAGATAATTAGTCGCACAATTCTGAGAGTATATCATTTTCTAAACAATGTTACTTGAAGCATTACTAATTATCTATATTAAAGATCGATGCATAAATATGAAAATACGGTAATAAGTGCACATGAAAATTACTTATAAGAATGTCATAGAACGTGTTTCGGATTACGAAACAATAATTATTATTGAATAATCCTTTTGTCAGAACATGTAAATTGTCCCACATGGATAGAACCGTGTTTAAAATATTATAAATTACACATTTTTAGTAAAACAATCTGTTACTCGAGAATTTCATTTCATTTTATATGCGTTGATTTAATTTTTCTAACCTATCGCGAGTCTTTTATTTTTAATGGAAATCGCAGTAAATACACTATTTCTTTATACACTCCGCATTCGAGACAAGTACCTTTTATCTTGCAACGAATGAAATTTTTAACAGTATATGTCCAGAAAGATTAACGTTCACTTTTTTTCGAATTCTATCTGCATACTCAGTGCTTCCACCATATTCTAAAAACTTACTATGCTTCCACCTACAGACGAACTTATATACTTGCTTTGAAAACAAATTCACGACCTCTCATATGAAAACAAAATGCCTACAATTGTTTACCTTTCAGATATAAATAAAATTACAACTTGTAAATGTATTCGTATAAATATTTTATGTATAAGTATATATCTGTATGTTCAATTTTCAAATCTATTAAAAAAATATATTTTCTATTTCATAATGAACATACAAAACTCCACAAAAAATTAATCTATATGTAGAAAAAATAAATAAGTTTAATTTCCTTTTGTATATTAAGCGAATAAGATGGAAAGCACCGGATTCAAATTGTCTACCTTGAGTATCTTTATTTATTTATCTGAGATAATGGGGAGGCGGAAATATTATCAATTAACACTACGGAAGACAATTATCTATAGTGAGATTGTATAAAAATGGGCGGCAAATTAAGTAAAGGAATTAAGATTTTTTTGTTTTATTTATACAATAATTTGTAAAATTGTTAAATCACTTTTTCTGCGCTGCTGCGGCTTCGTCTTCGCGTAGATAGGATTGTAACAATTCTTGCTTCTTGGTAGCAATACGTTCTGCCCTACGCTTACGTGCCTCTCTGACTTTCGTACGACGTGCCTCAGCTTGATCAGAAAGCATTTCTGCTCTCGCTTTTTCAGCCTTTTTCTTATGAATGAATTCCATCAGAACTCTCTTGTTCTTAAACACGTTACCCTTTGCTTTCATGTACAGGGAGTGATACAGATGTCTGTCAATCTTCTTCGTTTCACGGTATTTCTTCAATAATCTACGAAGAACTCTCATCCTTTGAATCCATAGATCCTGCAGAAATATAAAATATTTAACACCTTTGTTTTATTTTATACACATACCGAATACTTCATTTGTACACGATAGATATTTGCAGAATCTTTTGTGTACCTTTTGTGGCGTACGAGCATTTGCTGTACCTTTCCTTTTACCAAAACCACAATGACGTCCTTTACGCCTAGCTTCGGTATTCTTACGGACTCGTGCCCTGGAGTGAACAGCAACAGGTTTCTTAATGATAAGACCATCCTTAATCAACTTTCTAATGCTTTGTCCTTAAAAAACAAAATACCAGTTTAAGCGTATTAGTAAATAATAAAATGACTGTAAAACATAATTATAAGAAAATGTAGAACATACGGGAGTTTGTGTTCGCAATTTCATTGATTTCATTAGGATCTAACCAGACCTTCTTTTTACCACATCGCATAACAGAGGCTGCAAGCCTCTTCTGTAGCTTTAACGAACTGAAATAAATAAGACGAGGTTATGTTGTGAACATCATTCGCATCGAATACAATACTTATTACTAAAAAATCGTTTCTTTTTTTATGTCATTTATACAACATATACACTTTAGAATGATATTCTAACTTATAAATAACGAATTGAAGGTTAGAAGACAGATTTTAATCGCGAAACCATGTGGTCAGCCGTCAACAATTTATCAAACATAAAATGTACAAAATAGAACGTATTAAACTTTATAACACATTTTCACACGAGCAAACATTTTTTTATTGATGTTGTAATTAACAGAAATGAAATCTAGCTGAATATCGTTTAAATGTAATTAAAAACTTTTGGACAACCCGTACCTCATGACGGAGCGTACAAGTCCCCCTTGGTAAAGAACATCAAGATGGCGTACACTACACTTCCTGTGTATCGATACTAAGCGGAAGGAGGAGGGTAAAGAAGCAATTTTGCGTCGAGCATTTTCAAAACTATACACCTAAATGAATATACCTATTATTACATCATATACCAACAAATTAATTAACATATTATAACTTAGACTTATTGCAAACGGTCTTACTTAACATTTAACTATACTAGTTTGGAAATTTAATTAATTACCTAAACGATTTGTCAATATTACGCATATACTTAAAAGCGTAGAAATTTTCGAATCAAACAATTTGGATCCTTAAATTTGAACGTTTTAATTACTTTAAGATTGAATAGAAAATTCACATTCACGAACACGAAGTGTCGAGCGACTTGTATTTCAGAATTACACAAATATCTCTACGTATATTTTCTAATTCAGAAAAGTAATTACTGTACACGTTCTTAAAAGTACGTTGATTGTAGAGCAAGCTAGGCGTAATTAATCGAAACATGGTATATAGATTCTATATAATGTGTTTATGCTGTTTGCGTTTAACAGCGGAGTAGTGTTGTCGCAAAAATTCCTCGAAGGGGGCAATACGCGACGTCATATTTCTCCCACTTCCGGTGCGCGACTACGTCATGCATCACGTGACATGATTACGACACAACGTTCTTAGTTTACTATTTGTTAAGCGGAGCAACGTCCACCCCACTCTCATTTGCCTATAGTATAAGTCGTGACGGTGTTAGTCAACTAACTGTACCACTTTCCCCTACTTCCTTCTCCTCAATTCCCTTATTATGGCAACGCTGGTCCAACGTGTCGCTGTCGCGTCCGTAAGATTGACATAAGGAAATGGTGAATGAATTCCAGAGTTTTGGAACTTCCGATAAAGATTTCTAGCCGAATGTTTCACGTCTACGACCCCGTGACGTTAATCGCGATCAGTGAACGTCATACCGTACAAGTATATAAATATTTGCAGTTTAGGGAGTAGGTATTACTCAGCCAGACGCACAGATCGACGTGACAGTAGTAAATATCTTGCCGTGCGGACAGTGTGTAACAGTTTTCTCAAGCATGCAGAACCAAAAGATAACCCTAAACAAGGACCTGCGATTTGAGCGGAACAGGTGCTCGTTCGACCCTCAGGAGTTGACATATTTTTTAGACGGTGGTGAAGAGAAAACGAGGAAACGTCGCGAACAAGGTAAGCGATTTAGAGTTCTCCGGAAAAAATCTTTACGAATTCCAACGTTTCTCTAGCAGCTTCGGCTTTCACCTTTCTATTGGATCCTCGTATGAAAGCCTTGCATACGTGGGTTTCTACGGAGTCGGGAGTATCGGATCATAACAGAACGAGGACGTTAGATGATTCGCGATTTTGTTTTCACGTGATTTACGTGTAGTGATCAAGTTACTCGGGGAAGTTGAATTAGGCCTGAAAAAGGGGAATAGCGTTCTTTGTAAAGTACTTGCGATTTCCGGGCAACGCCAAAACAAACAAAGATGGATAAATCCTTGTGGCTATGGAGCAAAGTTGAGAAATACCAGGAAATATGAGAAATCGTTATTGCATGTATGTATAATAAGTAGAGAGAGGAGAGGGAGATAGGATGGTGCTGACCAAGTTATTCACCAAGGAATAAAGATGAACTACTGCATTTAAATTAATGTACGCAATTAAATAGGATTACTCAGTTAGTTCATTTGTTTTAGAATTTAAAACAAGAAAAAACAATTCGATTTACGAACAAATTCAAGATATGTGGGTGCTTAGTAATACAATAGTATATAATTAAATCATTTATAGGCCACTCATTGCACAAGTTAAGAATACAGCTTTAGAAGATTCTAAAAATAGCAGTAAAATCAAAAGTATTTTATTATTACATTAAAAAGGTAGATAAGGTAGTCTGGAATATTTTTCAATTGATTATGTGTTAATATGTGCAGCTATAATTATGTAGCAGTGATTAAGGTTGTTACTCTGCCTGATCATAATCCTTAAGATTAAAAACAATAGTTATAAGGTGGTTATCTCACAGCTGATTGTTTCGATCTATAACGCAAATTTTTAAGATAACAGATAGGCAGTGGAAATTTTATCAAGTATACACCCCGATCTATCGCGTTACACTTTTTCTATTACAAATTTAGCATAAGAATTTAATATAAAAATTATAGACACAATTATTATACTATAATATATATTACGCTTGCTGCAAAGATGGACTTGCAAATAAAATAATTTCTCGTAAATAAGGTAAGCGGGATAAGTTTCGTAAGTAAGGTAATTTTAGTCCTACGATTTTGGAATTGAATTTCGTTTCAAGTGATAACTTGTAATGATACACCAATCGGAACGTGTTTTCAAATTCAGTCAACAATCAATTCCTGATAAATGAGAAGTCGTGCAAGTCAGAATTAATTCGAACGTTAGCCTGTACGCCACGTAGTACATAATTTGAACTTAAAGTTATTAAATTTACATATGTAATATGGTATCCGATACATTAAACCAGATAAATATCGATATTCATTGCTTTTACGTTGATTTTTAGTAAAGGCGTATATAAGAATAAATGAATACACATTTTGTATCAGAATTGGATATATGAAGGGTAAAGAAAGGGGGAAAGTATGATGGCGATGGAGAGAATGGAATGAATGAGGAACCGGAAGTTAGCGACAGCAAGAGCGGTTGACATGTTCTAGACTCTTAACCCATTCGCTGCCAAGGACGAGTATACTCGTCTTTGGCAGGTTGTTAAGCGTTACAGGTTTTTTCAATATATTATAATATACTGGCTTTACAGTATATTTACAGAACTTTGGTAAACAATACCATTCCAAATATAAATGACAATGGAAATAGTTTCATATAATCTGGGCTTGGCAACGAATGGGTTAAGATAGGAGTAGACATCTATAAAGAAGGATAAGAAGAAAATCAAACGATGATGAAAGAGAGAGCACTATTACCAGATTTTGAGACTATTATTACTATTAATTTGTCGTTCAAATTTTAAGCAGCACTATACGCCATTAAAAGATAAACTAGATTAAGTATCAAGTTTAACTCTTGGGGGAGCAAATAAATATACAAACGCCTATCATTAACTGAATTGTACTGTAGAACGAAAGACGATAATATAAGAATAAATATTCACATTTATGACAACATATATTTATAATTATTTAAAATTCAAATAATTGGACTTAATTTACCTGTGTGTGTCTAAAAATAATCGCGTTATTCAAGACTAGTTTCTGCAAAAAGTGATGCGAGTTGATTACTTTTATGTCCGATAGATAATTAAATAATTTATGTTCTTGGTATGCATATATTCTAGGTATAATAAAGATCGACTGATTTGAATTTGTTAAGGGTCAAGCAGTTCATACGCATATAATAAATGAAATTAATTACTTTGGCTTGCAAACCATACATGTTTCGAGTTCTAAAAGTGTCTGGTGCCGCAGTACCTGATTTGCGTTCACGTTTACAATTACATTAGCTGATAATTCTCCTTACCGCCTATCAACTTTTGCGATAAAATAACATTCGACAATAAATTAGCTTAGAAGAGCCCAGGGAAAATTTAATTAATTTAGATATTATGTTAAATTTAACTTTGATAAACCGATTTAACTGTAAGGAAAATAATGATAATCACTGGCATTAAAACTGATAACTTTTATCTTAACAAGTAGACAATCCAATGACAAAGAATAAAATTGTTAGCTTTAAATGGTCTTTGTCCCCTCTAGCTTGTACAGAATGTAATAATAGTTTTTTTATGTAATTTTTACAGTGTTTTTTACATGTGTATTTTTTTGGAATAAGACAACTTCGCTTTTTATTGAAAGCGATGTTCGCGATGAACTACTGCGATGTAATAGTGCAATGAACTGCACTATTACATTAATTCTACGTGAAATTGCGAATTTACATTGTAGGAATTGTTTCATGAGTAAATTATATGAAATAATTTCGTAATTATTGAAAGCTGCTTGAAATTATAAAATGCATGTTGTTATTTGTATGGAAGATAGTCTAACATCATTTTGTTCTGTTTGAGATGGTTGCATTTCTTTAGTAAATTGTCTGGCAATTAACATGTTCTTTCGATAAGAAAGCATGTTGAAACAAAGTATTTAAATTTTACGAATATTTATTCACCATGTCGATATTTCCGAACTAATGTTTTCGAACTAACTGTATTTTGTAAATGTATTTAGAAGTTGAGACAAATTTACTATAGCATATGTAGCGATATTATAAGTAATTTTAGTACGCATTTATTTCAGTTTTTAAAATATAAATTTTATCACGCAACAGCATTGCACGCGATACTTACACCTTGTTTTTTATATTTGTAACAATTATGTTGCTTAATATATTCAAACAAACAAACAAAATTCTACGTTTTCATTTTTAGAACAACATTTCCTTGGTGACCCAGAGTTCCAGGATAAGATACCAGACAGTTACAAAAGCCATAAAGAAATATATGAAAATGCTGTGCGAAAGTCATGCAAAATATTACAGAAGGTCAGGGGATTACAACAGTCAGGAATGGAGGGAACAGGCTTTGAACTTTACAGGTAAGTTTTTTATTATTTATATTGCACTTTGAGAAAACCCATTTCTTTTGTAACCAGACAGTGGACTTAATGCAGACATTTTACAGGCATATCGTAGGAGCTAGACTGAGCACTGCAATATTGAAACAAGGAAGTCCACTTCTGGTGCATTTTGCAATGTTTCTTCCATCTATTATGGGGCAGGGAAGTGCGGAACAGCAAGCATATTGGATAACCAGATCTTGGAGTGGAAATGTAATTGGAACATATGCTCAGGTACTAAAGTATTATGTTAAGACGTACTGTTCATTTGTTGCAGTAACAATACATTTTGAAATTCACTGGTGTTGAGTTATGGATAGAGTCCTCTGCTTGAATAAGATTTTTTGTTCCTAGACTGAACTTGGTCATGGAACATTCATTAGAGGGTTGGAAACTACGGCAACATACGACCCCAAAAGGAAGGAATTTGTTTTGAATAGCCCTACTTTAACATCCTATAAATGGTGGCCAGGTGGCTGTGAGTATACTGAAAGTTCACATTCCTCAAAATATAACTAAAGAAATTGAAATCTCAAAGATTTGTTTCACTTTTGATATCTATGCATTCTGCATTTATTTTGGTTCTAATATTAAAAAGGTACACAGCACCATTAAGTGTTATATTGTTTAATTTTAATTTTCAGTGGGTCACACCGCAAATTTTGCAATAGTTCTTGCACAACTATACACACAAGGAGAATGCAAAGGAATTCATCCCTTTATTGTACAATTGAGAGATGAAGATACACATGAACCTATGCCTGGTTTGTAAAAATAATGTTTTAATTGATTCTTTCTAGGTGTATAATATGTATTAATCGTTTTTTTATCTCTTAGGTATTAAAATCGGAGAAATCGGTACAAAATTAGGAATGAATGGTGTCAACAATGGTTTTCTTGGATTCGAAAATGTTCGGATACCAAGGGAGAACATGCTGATGAAAAACTCTCAAGTAAGACTGAAATACCAAATGAAACAGTTTTATTTCTTCTTATTGAAATTGATAGTTATTGTTCTAAATATACTTTATACATAGTCTTTGCAGTAAGCAAATGATAATTCTTACTTTTATATCTCCTGCTTTTTGTAAAGTCATTTCTTCGTGACACTGAACATGGAAGCTAAATTGTGCATGCAATTTGTATAAATAGAACTGACTACCTATCATGTTTATTAATGCTTTTACAAAGATACATCTCATGCTGTAGGTATTGGAAGATGGAACGTATGTAAAAGCGTTGAACGATAAGTTGACGTATGGCACAATGGTTTTCGTTCGAGTAGTGCTGGTGCATGATATTGTGACTTATTTATCTAAAGCTGGTACGATCGCGACTCGATACAGCACCGTGAGACGCCAAGGCCAAATACATACGGAGTACGTGTAATCAGAGATATTTATATATTTTTAATTTCCGAAAAAATGTTAAGGAAAAAGATAACGGCACGATGATTGTGATATTTTAACTATAATTTGTCCCTTAATTAAATGAAAAATGTTTCTTATATAAAATGTTATTTTCGTTAAAAGGAAAATAACATTAGTGATAACACTATTTCTACATAAAGCAATATCGACTCGATATTTCAGTAACAAAATAAAGTTAAAATTGATGAAATTTTCTAAATTCTTCTTTTTTTTTTTTTTAGTAAACCCGAGGTACAAATTCTCGATTATGTAACGCAACAATATAAAATTTTCCCACATCTAGCCGCGTGTATGGCATTTAAAGTGGCAGCCAACTTGATCTGGGATATGTACAATAAAGTTACTTCCGATTTGGACAATGGTGAATTGGATGAACTACCTGAGGTATTTATTTCTGTAGATTGATTGCGTTCTACAAGCTTTTTTTGATCTACTGTTTTTTTTTCTATGAGTTACATAACATTTATACTTTCTTTTTAGTTGCATGCTTTGTCGTGTTGCTTAAAAGCAGTCACATCTGCAGATGCGGCGACTGCGATAGAACAGCTACGATTATCCTGTGGTGGACACGGTTATATGGACGCCAGCAATCTTCCAGCAACTTACAGCTTAGCTACTGCTATTTGTACTTACGAAGGGGAAAACACCGTCATGTTGTTACAGACAGCTAGATACTTAGCAAAAGTTTGGAAACAAGCTGTCGCTGGTGAATCATTGCCAAGTACTGTACAATATCTTACAGCTGCTGCAAAAAGAAAAAAGCAATATTCTTGGGATAATACTGTGGACTGCATCGTCGAGGCTTTTCATGTAGTAGCTGCGGGGTATATTTCTTTTTTTCATGAAATACATTACAAAAAATTATATAGTTTGAAATTGGTATTGCATAACTGTAACGACCAGAAATTTAGATTGGGCCTCAGCAGTCGAAGCATACACCTAGAATTTTACCGTACCAATGATTTTCAATATTCTCGTGGTAGATTCTTTTTTATTAATGAACATACTTTTCTTCACTTTGCAGAACAATACGTTTGGCAGTGGAAAGTATGGATCGTAGAATACGTAGCGGTGTTTCACCGGAAGACGCCTGGAACGAAACTAGCATTCAATTCGCCTACTGTGCGGAAGCTCATTGTCGAGCTTTCATTGTAAAAACATTTGTACAAGGCATTAGGCAGACGACAACGTTGTCCAAAGAATTGCACGAAGTATTGTTACAGCTTAGCGAGTTATACGCTGTGTATTGGCTCTTGCAGAAGCGCGGTGACTTCCTTCAGGTTAGTACCACATTTATTTCTGTAAAAAGGTGACAAAGGATGAGTAACATTTTTTCAGATAGCTATAAAAAGTTATTTTTTAGTAGTAAAACTAGCATAAAATATTACGTATACTATACAGAGTACATTTTTAGTTTTCTTCTATGAGAAATGAGGATGTCGCGACGCTTCAGTTGCGGCTGGAAAATTTACTAATGGTAATCCGTCCAAATGCTGTGGCCATCGTTGATGGTTTCGATTTAAACGACGAAAGCATTAACTCGGCCTTAGGCGCTTACGATGGCAACGTTTACGAACGGCTGTTCGCAGAAGCTATGAAGAGTCCTCTGAACCAGAAGAGCGTGAACGAATCTTTCCATAAATATATGAAACCATTGTTACAAAGCAATTTATAGCGCAGTTGTTTTTCTACATCTTTGTTTCAAGAGAGATTTTAAAAAAATAATATAATTTTATCATTCTTTCTATCTTCTTCAAGTTTTTGCTGCTAAGTGCATACTACAGGTCTTCAGTTTGCTAAGACGTGGATGATGGTTCCAAGAATATAGTAACACTGAAGCACGCACACTATCTTAAGTAGTTGTCTGTAGTACGCACTCAGTTG
The DNA here is from genome assembly GCF_050948175.1 of Xylocopa sonorina. Taxonomy (NCBI): domain Eukaryota; kingdom Metazoa; phylum Arthropoda; class Insecta; order Hymenoptera; family Apidae; genus Xylocopa; species Xylocopa sonorina. Next base: position 6,975,231 of record NC_135202.1, on the reverse strand, counting down.
AATATTGTTATCGTAACTCATTGAATGATAATCGTAACATGTACTGCGTACGTGATCGTAACACCAAAACGTAAGAGTTCTTCCAGAAAATGATTTTATAAATTTTAAAGTTTAAACACTATCAAGTTGTTCGCCAGTATAAATTTTTGAGACACAATCGTAACATATCTCGTGTGCAATAATAAATGAAGTTTACGAAAGTTTATCATTTGGCTGAAACAGTCAATGTCTAACAAATGAAATGGAACAGAAATATTTTTTTACAATTTTTGCATTGTAAATATTTATAGAACGATGGACCAATCGTTGTAACATTTAGATAGAAATTTTATCTTTATGAGAGTTTTCAGGAACGCACAGTTCGTCTTACAGGGTGTTCAAAATATATTACGGAGAAATATTATTTTTTATGCACTTTTTTATAGTTAATAAAGCGGGATTGAAACGCAGAACATCTATTTTGTTTTTAACCTGCCTCGAAGAAAGTTATATTCGTAAATTAAGTTTTCTCATACGGCACAGTGTTTATTTACAGAATAGGAGCGACGACATACATTGTATTGTTTGTTATACTAACATAGGGTAATTTATTACTGTCTGTTAATAACAATTTGTTAACGTAAACGCCCGCAAAAAACATATGGAAATAACGGGACTCGCTTAGGGCTGAAATGCAATTACTTCAAACCAGTCACGTATGCTATACCATTGCCTTGAACTTTGATCAATTTGTAATAGTTTTTAGGAACTTCGAATATTAATCAACCGATTCATTATACCCATTTACAGATAAAAAAGTCAACTGAAAAAACGTACAAATGATTAACGAGCGGCAATAATATAAATACATATACATGCATATATCTGTATATATGTGCAGTGGCCATGAATAAATTGTATATATACACACATATATACATATACGTAATGAGTATTTCATGGAGTATTGAAAATGATCTAAGAGGAAGGAAGATGAGAAGAGGGATAGATACTTCTTACACTTAAAAAACAACATTGTTAATTACCATTATCGTTAAATATTAATTATAATACACCTTTAAAATTATTACTCATTCGTCCACCTGGCCTATGGATTCTCGTCTAGTGCTTTAGACAAACGTCTCATTGCTATATATAGCATTTTTATGGAATACATCCTCTTATAAAATATGATTTCATTACAATTAATGTTTGTTTCTTATCGCATAGAACGTAGACAACTCTTCTTGAGTATTAAACGAGCTACGTGGTGATGCAACAATATCAACAGTTTGCTGTTCCTATCGCACGAGACTCAACAATATATATCTCCGCCGTTCACGAACGTTTTTTTCTTTAAACGAGTTATTTTTCTGTTGTGTCAGTAAATAATACCAACGGGATAACAAAAATGTTCCACTCTTTCGGATAAATAAATATTAATTTGCAAATGTTCGTTCGCGAAGGGGAGAAATTGAAAAAATTTCACGCTTCTCCGCATCGCCACGCAGAAAATTACTATCTAATAAACAATCCCTTTCGTCTATGTTGCATACGATTATTATTATAATAAACATCATTATATTTTCAGATTTCTCTTTTACGTTTCAAATAAGAGAAAGTTCAATAGAAGAGGAGGGGATTTAAATAAGGGACTTAAGAGTTTGGTACTTTTTGAGTAGGTGGAAAAACGGGTAGCGGTGATTGCTTCTTATTAAGCTTAAAACTCGAGCTGCGATATTTGTACCAATGACAAGAGTAGTTTTTGTTTCCAACAACGATTCTCTGGTTAAAGGCAAAGCGTGAAATTCGCGAATAATATTCAATACGCAAATGATTTTAGATACGGTATAATGTCGCGTTAATTTTGGGTGAAATTGAAGAGATAAATAATTTCGATTCTATTTATTGCAACTGACTTACCCTAAACACAATATTTCCTTCGGCACCTTATTGAAACGCCTAGCAAAATGAAAAGTATCGTATCACAACTTTTCATGCGTATAGTTTGATCACTGCCTCTCATTCAAATAACTATCGATATTTTCTGTGCGATCTTTACTTGTCGCATAATCTGTACACGGAATAATCGATTAACCCTTAAATGCACAGTGTTACCATTTTCAAACGTAACAATTCCTTTTTTTAATATTACAAAGGTATGGAAAAATCAAATAGATTGTTCGATCGTTTTTCTACAGCGCTCTCAAATGTAAATCGTAGATTTTAAAACGTTTTATTATCTGTGCCGAAAACTTGCATTCAAGGATTAAAATCCATGTATAGTTCCTCTCCTAAGTCGATCCCATCAAGCCGTTTATATTTTTATTACAGAATCGCAGATGTTTAGAGGGACTCTTCGTTATAAGTAAACTTATAAAATAGCTACGAGCTATTTTACGAATCGATAAGATCGATCTAGAAGCAGTTATATACGATATAATGATATTACCGGAATGCGCTGATCGATGGAATTTTTCATTGGCAGTCATCTAAAAAAGAGCAAGGATCTGAAAACACACAACTCGATATCGTAAGGGGCGTCTTTCATTATTTCCGATGAATATACAATACTCGTGGATATTTTTCTTTCATGCTCGCTAATGCAATAAGAAAAAGAGCGTCACCTCTTGCGACATCGATAATGATATCGTGCATTTATTTTAAACGCTTGCCCGACGAGGTGACGTAAGGAAGTATAGATCGTATGAAATGCTGCGAACAGAGAGAACTGAAAGAAGAAAAAAAACGCGATAACGTTTGAAACGAACGCCTAATAAAGGGTATGTTACGATAGTTCTTGTAGGCAATTGGTGTTCCTTATGTAGTTAGTACATGGCAGTATCGGCATGATATATTTTATACAGTTTACCCCGATGTATCGGACTTTGTAAAAAATTGGCGCCCGTGTTCTTGCTACCCAGGTAGAACACAGATTCGTGGAAACTCTCTCTATCGTTTAAGAAAAAAAATTTCGCACGTTAAAAAATAGGATCCTGATGATATTTATTTATTTACATGAGAAAATAGAAGTTCATCCACCGTTCTTTTCGTTTTTATCATAAATAAATTATTCGATATTTAATGTTATACTTGCTTATGCTTTAAATGACGTTGCTTTGTTTTCTGCATTGGTCGATTCGGGCGTTAATAAATGCAACGGTTCGTGTACGTAAAATCCATATTATTATTGCACAGGATATAATAGTGACATAACGTTATATATAAGATATTATAAAAATGTATAACATCGTATATATAAGATTATTTACGAAGTATAGAAATCATTCAGTATTCACATTTATTTGTCAGATAAACGTCGAAAAGTTAACGTCAATTAATATCGCGATCTAAAAGGATAGTAAAAGACAGCCCTAGATCCTACGAATTGTATCGTTCGACGATGGAGGGAACATGGTATGGAACAATTGTGGGTGGCGCGACTGAAAATTCAATCTATCGACGCTATGTTCCAATAATAATTATAATAATAATAGTAATAGTAATAATAATATAACATTACAATTGTACCAATTAGTTATCCGCTTTTAATCTTGCTTTCCTTTAAACAATCCCCGTCTCTCAATCAGTAGCACAATCAAATATATCTCTCCCAATAAATTGTTCCTTTTAACAGTTCATGTACAAAAACGTTACTTTTATTTTATAGTCTGACAAGTAAAATATTGATTGCGCTCTACCTGGGAAGAGGCAAACGTGACGCCGAAAGAACAGCTCAAATAATCGAGGGACAAACAACGATCCACAGGATCACCGGAAGAGTAACGTAAGTGGAAGTAAAAGAAAGGGTGTAAAAATTAAGGTGGAGGATATACACGGAGAAAGGGGAATCGCTTGGTCCTACGTGAAAAAGTTAATAAATTATTACAATGTACTTCGCGATATTGATCGACCATAGGATAAATATCGCGGATGAAAATCTTGGAACAAATAGATATACATTTTTGTGTGTGTATGTGTGTTTGTATGCGTGTATGTCTGTGTACGTGTACCTTTCGTTTTCATATCCTTTTTTTCTTTTTCATTTCGTCTTTCACTATGGCATACGCATGTATTTCGCATTCGCAGATGAGAATCATGTGTGTATGTATATATATATATAATATAATATTTATATGTATATATATATATATATAAATCTGTATACGCGCATGTGCTCCTTTTCAAGATTTTAAGAAAGAAACGTCCTGCGTACACGCGGAAAATTTGAACGTGGTTCTTTCTTTTTTTTGTCCATGGCAAATAGAATCTCTGTTGGCCAGCAGAAGAAGCTTTCCTTAGGATACAAGATGTTTTCCAGTTTTCACAGGGTGGAAGAAGGGAACGATGCTGCGTGGGATACGTTGTGCTTCGTTTCTCGACGAGACACGATCTGCAAGTGAACCTCCGTCCCCTTTGCAATCGTCATTCGTGTTGCTTCGGCGGGCAATCGAACGATCGGTTGCGAGAAACGTTGCTTACGGTGCTTAAAATGGCACAGCTGAGTCTTTTATTCACTAAGTGCATGGCAATTGGTACAACCGTGTTCGACGATGACACTTCCGCTCCAAGATTTAACCCTTACTGCGACATTATGAAAAAGAATCACGCGAGCGTTTAATCCTCGATAACGAAACATGACATTTTCAATTTTAAATTGATATTGGAATGATTTTGTTCGCGTCCGTTCAGTTTGTTCCACGGCTTTAAGAAGTTTTTGGAAAATGACGTCGATTCTTGTCCAATAAGGGCTAATTTCAATTATCTACACATTCGATTAACATGTACAATAAAAAAGCCGGAGATTAAAGTTAGAGTTACTGCAGGTAGAAATAGGAAATTGTACATCTAATCATCAATTCGTTATTGTTAAAAATAAATCGTTACTAAAACGATTTTTAACAATGATTCAGTTGCTAAAAGAAAATACGTTAGATTGAAAATGATTTTCGAAGATACAAGGATATCTTAGTAGACGAACATCACGGCTACAATTTTGTGCCCCTCGATGTTCAACGAAGAAAGTGATAATTTAAAGAAGTAGGGATAGAGATTAAACCGCGAAACGATTTAACCGCGATCAAATATTGATATGCGAGATCGTGAGATAAATTTCATTTCAATTAATTGTGATTTGATCTATGAAGACTCGAGAACATGCGCTTAATTTAAACCAATCAATTAATCATGTTTTTGATTTCTCCTAAAGATTGGTAACGGAAACGACACCGTTTGCCTTTACCAAAATGCAAACGAGCCGCATTGTAAATAATCCATCCAACCTGCTGGATTATACAAATTCAATTAGCCTACCTTGTATCTTAACAAGTATATTACTTTTAAAAAATTAAGAACCTTAAGATACTCGCAACGTTTTCACTCTCTATCACTTTTCCCATATAGTCATCGCTTAAGAGAAACTCTATTTTCTAATTTTAGATTTTTCTATTTTACCGTATTACAATTCTACGCGCTCTAGCAATTAAAATAAGTTAGGAGCTTCCTTTAAAATGAGACGTATCTTAAAAAGAAAGAAAACACACAGTCCCGTGTTCT